>NC_057749.1:24888422-24971774 GCF_004010195.1 Chiloscyllium plagiosum
ACCTTCTCCCTCACCTTCATCCACCTATCGCTTTCTCAGCTACTTTCCCCCAAACCCCACCCCCTCTCCCAATGATCTCTCAGCCCCCCCCGGCCCACAAGCCTCATTCCTGATGAAGTGCTTATGCATGAAACGTTGATTCTCCTGCTCCTCAGATGCTGCCTGACCTGCTGTGCTTTTCCAACATCACACTCTCAGCTCTGATCTCCAGCATCTGCAGTCCTCACTTTCTCCTAGAACTCACACCACACTAGGTTATATTGCTGCTCTGAAAGCTTGTGATTGCAAATGAAAATGTTGGACCATAACCTGGTGTCATGTGACCAATTCAGGCCCACTCAAACAACGGCACCTCTACATCATTGGGCTGGAATTGGCAAGGATTGGGGGAACCCTCTATATACAAGCACCCCTTACCTCTGGAGGCACTGCCTGCAATCTCAGCAGTGACCACTGCTCCAAGGTGGCGCTGTGGACCCAATAGGCCGGCCACTCTCTAAGGGGTGACTTCCTCCCGAGGCAGGGACAGGAATCCTGCTCCCGACCCCAATCTATTGTGGTGCAGCAGCCAGGATTGTAGGATGGGGTCCTCCCCAAATCCTTTCAGTCGGACGGGGGGGGGGGGGCTTGTATATGTGAAGGGGGCAAGAAAGTGGACCGTAGTATCCAGCCTGGCACTCGACTAGTTTCCTTTTGAAAGAGGGCAATTAGACCATAAGATGTAGAAGCAGAGAGAGACCATTCGGCCCATCAATCCTGCTCTTCCATTGATCATAGTAGACAAGCAGGAGGCTCTCTACTTTGGATTCCTGCATCTGCAAGTTTCTTTTTGTCTCTGCCATTCACTCGTGGCTGATATTTTTCTCAACCCCATTCTCCTGCCTTCTCCCTGTAAACCTAGATCCCCTGTCTATCAAGGGTCTGTCTATCTCTGTCTTAAAGACACTCAGTGACTTGGCCTCTGAGTTCCACAGATTCACAACAACATTGTATCTAGATTAGATTAGATTACATTACAGTGTGGAAACAGGCCCTTCGGCCCAACAAGTCCACACCGACCCGCCGAAGCGAAACCAATCGATACCCCTACATTTACCCCTTACCTAGCACTAGGGGAATTTAGTATAGCCATTCTAACCACTCAAGAAAACATCCTTTGTATTGATAGAATTTATTTGTAGATCTCTTGCATCTGTGACCCTGAGTTTTGGTTCTCCCACAATTCTCTCTCTGCCCTGTCTGTCCCATTCATAACTTTACAGAGCTCAGCTGGGCTCTTTTCGAGAGAGAAAAACTCCCAACTTGCTCTGTCTTCTCCTCCTGTCGTGGCCTGTCTGTTTCAGTTAATTACTTCTGTGTTAATTGCAAAATAACAGCCCCTTGACTAAATCACTGTTTCTGCCCACGGTAGTTGTCTTTAACAATCATTGTGTGTACAACAAGATTTTCCTGTTTTGCTTAAGAATGCAAGCATTGGACCTAGTCCCAGAGCAATGTCTTGGCCTCAGGGGCAGGGGTGGGGGGGAAGGGACATAACTAATATTGGAGTTTATCCAGATGGTTTACAGTTAATATCATTTGTACGTTTCTCTATGTCATAAAAATGCCTGTGCTCATATTTCAACCCGAAAAATTAATTGGACAACAGAACTTTAAATGGATGGTTTGTTATGATCGTCAAGTGAAGACTCCCAGGACATGACACATTTTCCGTAATATTTTCCCTGTTTAAATATGCGCCTAAGAGTGGCTGTCATGAGCGTTGTAGCACTTAATCAATGAACATTTAAATTCCGAAAGTGAAAAGCTGCAAATCCAGCTAATTTGTTATGTGGGCCCATAGCAAAAAGAAGTGAGTTTGCAATTTAAATGTTTGATTGTTTGATTCTCTGATCCAAGGCATATTTGCCGCTTGTAGCTCACACACAGACTGTGGTTCCAAACAGAAAGGAAAAGCTGCAACTCTGCATGTTGAAAGGATCAGAACAGTTTCTCTTACTCACAGGTAGTTGAAGATCACACATTCCTCACTTCTATCATCCGGGTGGGACTGGGCGAAATCAACACAGATCTTCTGCAAACAATCCTTTTGCAAAGGCTGGGAAAAGAGCTCCCACCACTCACTGACACCCAGAGTTTAAAAGCAGTTTGGATAAGTACATGAATAGAAAAAGGTTTGGAGGGATATGGGCCAGGGGCAGGCAGGGGGAATGAGTTTAGTTTGGGATTATTTCGGAGTAAATTACTGCAGATGCTGGAATCGGTACTGAAAACAAAACAAACATTGCAGGAGATTAAAGTGGGTCAGGCAGCATCCATGGAGAGAGAGCAAGCTAACGTTTCATAGAACATAGAACAGTGGAGCACAGTACAGACCCTTCAACCCTTGATGTTGTGCCAGCCTTTTATCCTACTCTAAGATCAAACTAACCTACATTCCCTTCATTGTACTAACTTATGTGTCTATCCAAGAGTTGATTAAATGTCCCTAATGTACCTGACTTTACTATCACTGCTGGCAGTGAATTCCACATACCCGCCACCCTCTGTGTAAAGAACTGACCTCTGACATCTCCCCTAAACCTTCCTCCAATCACCTTAAAATTATGCTCCCTCATGATAGACATTTCCGCTGTGGGAAAAAGTCTCTGGCTATCCACTCTATCCATCCCTCTCATCACCTTGTACACTTCTATCAAGTCACCTCTCATCCTTCTTCGCTCCAATGAGAAAAGCCCCAGCTCCCACAAACTTTCTTCATAAGACACACCCTCCAGTCCAGGCCGCATCCTGGTAAATCTCCTCTGCACCCTCTTGAAAGCTTACACATCTTTCCTATAATGAGGCGACCAGAACTGAATAGTCATCTTGACTCAAGATTTTAGCTTGCTCTCTCTATAGATGCTGCTTGACCTGCTGTGACCTCCAGCATTTTTTATTTTTAGTTTGGGATTACGGTTGGAGTGGATTGATTGGAGTGAAGGGTCTGCTGCAGTGTCATATGATTTGATGACTCTAATAATAGCTATTGAGCACGTGCGTATGGAAATATGTCATACTAATGTCAGATCTCATGGAATTGAGACCCAAGTCTATAAAAATATACAATCCCTACAGTGTGAAAGTAGGCCATTTCGCCCATTAAGTCAGCACTGACACTCCGAAGAGCATCCCACCCGGACCCACCTCATCCCTGTAACCCTGCCTTTCCCATGGCAGATCCACCTAACCTGCACATCCCTAGACACTATGGGCAACTTAGCATGGTCAGTCCACCTAACCTACTCATCTATGGACTGCGGGAGGAAACACTGGCAGAATGTACAAACTCCAGATAGACAGCGATCTGAAGGTGGAATCGAACCCAGGTCCCTGGTGCTGTGAAGCAGCAGTGCTGACCGCTGAGCCACTGTGCCCAGAAATGATCCCTCCTGTATCCGTTGCTATAGTTATAGTTAACAAGTGTTGTGAATGTTCACAGACAAACTGCCCTCTAATAAAAACCCAGCCATGATCTTACTACAGTTGTAGGCTTGTGTGGGTTGGTACAAGTCAAAATAATCTTCATACAGGATCATGAGGAGGCCATTCATCCCTTCAAGTCTGTTTTACCTCTCAATTAAATCATTATTGAACTATCTTTTAGCCCTACTTACATAGTACCTTTTACAATTGTTCACTAATGTATTTAAGGGAAGGAAATCTGTCGTCCTTACCTGGTCTGGCCTACACGTAACTCCAGACTCCAATGCATGTGGACTCTTAACTGCCCTCTGGGTAATTTGGGATGGGCAATAAATGCTGGCCTCGCCTGTGATTGAGTCAAATAAAATCCACTGGACATCTCTAATCACTTCAGAACCGATGGAGCACTGCTGGAGCTGATAGTCTCTTTTGAGTGAGAATGAGAAGCAGATGAAGACTGCATTGGGAGGAAAGACTGTATTGGGAGGAAAGACTGTTACACGTAGCAAATGCAGCAACCAATGCGTATACAACAAGCTCCAAACAGCAGCAATGTGATCGTAACCAGATAATCTGATTTGTTGCATTGAGGGATAAGCGTAGGCCAAGACACTTGTGATGACTCCCTGTTGTGCTCTGAAACAGCATAACAGGTCGTTCAGGGTAGATGTAGAAAGCAGTTGGGACCTTGAATGATCTCTCAATCAAAAGATAGCACCTCTGACAGTGCAGCATTCCCTCAGCATGACCCTGGGCCACCAGACTTCACCGTCATGCTCAGGCGGTGGAGTGGGTCTTGAACTTTGTGATTCTGTAGTTGGTTGCCCAGGGAGACAGTAAGGATCGAGTGGCCTTATTTCTCTCTACTGAGGGTGAGATGTTGAGGTGGAGTGGGGTGGGGAAACTTTGTTTTTGATGTTAGTCCCATCCTTGTACCATGAGAAGGGAAAGATATAAAAGGAACAGAAGGGGCAAATTTTCCACACAAAGGATAGCGTGTGTATGGAATGAGCTGCCAGAGGAAGTGGCGGAGGCTGGAACAATTACTAAATTTAAAAGGTATCTGAATGCGTGCATGAATAGGAAGGGTTTAGAAGATATGGGTCAAATGCTAGCAAATGGGACTAGATTAATTTATGATATCTGGTCAGCATAGACGAGTTGGACCAAAGGATCTGTTTCTGTGCTGTATAGGTTTGAAAAAAAACTGAGCGGCACTGTGGCTCAGTGGTTAGCACTGCTGCCTCACAGAACCAGGGTCCCAGGTTCAATTCCAGCCTTGCATGATGTTTGCACATTCTGCATGGGTTTCCTCCCACAGTCCAAACTTGTGCAGGTCAGGTGAATTGGCCATGCTAAATTGCCCATAGTGTTAGGTGCATCATTCAGAGGGAAATGCGTGGGTTGTTCTTCAGAGGGTCGGTTTGGACTGGTTGGGCCGAAGGGCCTGTTTCCACACTGTAGGGAATCTAATCTCTCTGACTCTATGTGGACTCACTGGCACTTTCTGCCCCTCTGTCGGAATGGTAAAGACTCAATTGTGTTCACTGGAAACAGCTGAGCTGCCTTGGGGCTAAATTCACTGCCACCAATAATTGGGATTAGTCCAAGTTACTGAGACCAAGGGGGAAGCAATGCCCGCACAGACCCTTTGCCAGTAATGGTTTATCACAGAGTATTCAGTTTATACTCTTTCTGAGACACATGATGGTCTCTTGTGAGACTATCAGACTCGATTTAGGAGTTAGTACAGATTGTGGCCAGATACATTGATTTGGACACTTGCTGCTTCCTAACTAGAACAACAATTGGTTCTGCCATCCTGCAGACACTCCTCTACATCACGATCGGTTTGGCTTAGCTGGTGACGTCAGTTCATTTTCTAAGCTACTGACTGCTCTATACATCACCTTTTTGGGGACACTGTGCAACGTGAGAGTTACTAACTCCCCAGGATTGTCCTGGAGTCTCATAAGATCATGACTCATTTGGGCTGTAGTAGGCCATTCAGCCCATTGAACTCGCTCTGCCATCCAATGAAATCTTGGCTCATCAGATAATCCTCAGCTTGGTTTCCCTGTATTTTCCCCATAACCCGTGATTAAAAAATCTGTCTGTCAGTCTCGAACATGACAGCCCTCCACAGTAAAGAATTCTACAGATTCACTACCCTCTGAGCAAAGACATTCCTATCTTAATTACTCTGAGATTAAACCCTCTGGTCCTAGATTCTTCCACAAAGGGAAACAACTTTTCCACATCTACCCCTGTCAACTCCAGTAGGAATCTTACAAGATTTCAATAAGGTCACTCCTCTAAGGTCAATTTTCCAATGAGTACAGTCCCAACATACCCAATCTCTCCTCATTAGATCGTCCCTCCATAGCTGGGAGCAGCCTCACAAACCTTCTCTGGACTGTCTCCAATGCTAATACATCTTTCATTTAGTTAAGGGGACTAAAACTGCTCACAGTATTCTAGGTGCGATCTGATTACTGGGAGAGAGTGAGCACTGCAGATGCTGGAGGTCAGACTTGGAGAGTGTGGCGCTGGAAAAGCACAGCCAGTCAGGCAGCATCCGAGGAACAGGAAAGTCGACGTTTCGAGCGTAAGCTCTTCAGCAGGAATGTTTTTACCAACTCCCCCCAGACCTCCCCCTCACTGAGGATGAATGATCAGTCCTCAGTAAAGGCCTCACCTTCATCCCCCTATGCTCCTCGATCAATGAATTCAACACGCATTGTGACATTGAATATTTCTTCCACTGCCTCCCCCTCCAGGCATAATTTTTCCATCAGGACTCCCGCCCACCCTCCAAGCAACTCTTCCCCCACCTTCAACACATCCCATCCACCTGGACACCCCATGTTGGTCTGTTACCCGCCCTTGATCTCTTCATCTCACGATCTGATTACTGCCTTGTGTGGTTTTAGTAAAACCCCCCCTATTTTTACACTCCCTCAGAAATCCATCTGCCTTCCCAATTACCTGTTGAACTTGGATGTTAGCTTTTTGCAATTCATGGGTTGGTGACTCCCAAATCGCTTTGTTCTGGAACTTTCCGCTTTCTTTCTCCATTTAAATAAAGTTCAGCTCCTTTATTCTTCCTGGCAAAGTGTTTAAGCTCACATTTACCCACATTATATTCCATCTGCAAAATCTTTTTGCCCATCTTAACCTGTCTATATCTCTCTGCATGTCATCCTCACTATTTATCTTCCCTCCCAATTTTGTGTCATCAGCAAATAGCAACTCTCCAAGTCCCTGAGGCCAATAAACACAGGAGAATAATAATTGTGCTGTTAGAATATTGCCGCTTTTGAGAAAAATGTTGTTGATTGCTTTCGACTGGCTAAAGCAGTCTGAAAACAACTGGATCTGAGGGACAGAGCTGCTTGATTGACAATCTAGAACCATCCAATCAATGGTGAAGAATGGTCAGTTTGCAATCTGATTGGACAAGGCACCACAAGGCTGGACACTCCTAGCCAATAGGAGGAGTGAGTGGGCGGGGACATTCAGCGAGGGGAGGCTGTGTTGTGATGAAACCCTCAGAATACATCCAACCAAAGTTAGAAGTTCTGCTCAGTAGTCCCCCTGCTCCAGATAATCTTGAAAAAGACTCTTTATAAGTTTTGCCAGATTGACATACACTGGTAAATACAACTGCATTCCCTGGACCAGGATTTGTAAACTGAAATAGAAAACTTCTCTTGTAACTAGATTCACCCACAACCTTTGGATTTCATCTGGGATTGTGAATGGTGCATGAATCATCAAAGCCTGTCTAACATCAAAAAGGATTGCCTTCATTGCTCAGATCTTGGAGTACAGGAGTTGGGAAGTCATGTTGGGACATTGGTGAGGCCTCTTCTGGAATATTGTGTCCAGTACTGGTCACCCTGTCATTGGAAGGATATTATTAAGTTGTAGAGGGTTCAGAAGAGATTTACCAAGATGTTGCTGGGAATGGAGGGTTTGAGATATAAGGAAAGGCTGGGTAGACTGGGACCTTTTTCACTGCAACGTTGAGAGGAGACCTTATAGCGGCTTATAACATTATGAAAGATATACATGGGGTTAATGGTAGTTATCTTTTCACCAGGATGAGGGAGTTCAAGATCAGGGGGCATATTTTTAAGGTGAGAGGAGAGAGGTTTAGAAAAAACATGGGGGCAAATGTTTTACACAGAAGGTGGTTTCAGTCTGGAATGAACATCCTGAGGAAGTGATGGATGCGGGCACAGTTACAAAGTTTTAAAAGACACTTAGATAAGTACATGATTAGGAAAGTGGAATGGAACAGGAGTAGGCAGGTGGGACTAGTTAAGTTTGGGATTATATTTGGCATGGACTGGTTAGTCCAAAGGGTCAGTTTCCGTGCTGTATGACTCTATGACTTCATCACCACCTTGACTGGAGATTGAGAAAACAGCCATCTATCTTAATGAAGAGGAGATGGCTTATCACTAGACTGTTGATCCCAAGATAATGTTCTGGGGACCTGGGTTCAAATCCTGCCAGTGGAATTTAGATTCAATAAAATTCTAGAATTACGAGTCTAATGATGACTTCAAAACCATTATCAATTGTCAATTAAAGGTCCAACTGGCTCACTAATATAATTTAGCAAAGGGAACTGCCCTCCTCACTTGGTTTGACCTACACGTGACTCCAGACCCACAGCAACATGACTCCCCTCTGGGCAATTAGGAATGGGCAATAAATGCTGGCCTGACCAGCGATGGCCACATCCATAAAAAAACAAGTTTCATGTGAGTAGATAAACAGTAAAATTTATTACATAGTAAATAGCTATTTACATAGCATCTGAGGTACATGGTGGTCTCTTTGTGAGTCTATCCAGCTCAACTTAAATACACCTTATTGAGAGCGACATTGTTCTTTGCAGCTCGTACAGTAATACTGGGACAGCAACTTGTTAATGTTGAAAGGAAGGTGCTGGAAAAGTACAGCAGATCAGGAGTGTCCAATGAGCAGGAGAATCAACATTTCTGGCATAAGATCTTCATCAGGAATGTGAAGGGGGAAGGTGGTTGAGAGCATTATTGTAGCCCGTATGACAAGTTGGAACATGCTGGAGAAAACTGAGTGGGTTATGATATTTACCAGGCATTTGATTCATGTGATTGTGCGGATTGAGCTACAGATTTTGCGAGGGGCTGGATGAACATGGTGCTCTTTAAAACTTAACCAACAGTAAGAGCTACAGAATGAACGTCTGAACTCCTTCAAGCGCACCATCTGGGGCAAAGCTAGCGGGGTTCACTTGAGTGGCTGCTTCATAATGCAGAGAGATGCCAACGCTAGGGGTTCCCCTCCCGCATGACCCATTAACCTCCATGAGAAAAGGGTCAGTCTGTGCAATAGCTTCCTCTGGGCAGACAGTGGAGGCACATGATCCATGAAACACAAATAGGATTCATTTTACCTCATGCAATCCTGTCTTGGGGTTTACAATCTGAGTAACATGGTGCTCTGGAACCTGCTGACACAAGTCTCTATCACAAGATCAAACATCTCTCTCTGTTCCCTTCACACAGTCTGCTGAGAACTGTTAGGCCGATGCCCAAATGAGGTAACGCGCTGATGGAGTCCGAAGGCTCATTGCTGAGAATTCCATTCAGCTCCTTGAGCTATCAAGCCACTAGTGTCGTGTTGATACACAATACAGAGTCACATGATGCCAGCCAAGAGGCAGACAAATTTAGTTCCATTAGACAATCCCTTCCTTACATGGGGGTGTAATGCTCAGAGCAGTTCTATATCAGGTACATTCCAACATGAGAAGTGGCCGTGTGACTCGTACATTATACTCAAGTCTGGGGAAGCCAAGTGGTGTGGCCTGTGAAGCTAAATTCCATTGTTCTGAGCTTGCACCACCTGCAGTATAAAACTCCGCCTTTCAATGCCATGAGTTTAAAATGTTAAATTTCCCTATTGCTCAATCTCTACTCGCACCAAATGTTCCTGATGCAATGAACAATGCTCTGCATTCAAGAACTGATGGGTGCACTCATTTCTCCACTGCTCATCAGACTGAAGTTAATCTTTAATTAGGGGATATTCTCTGGTTATTTCACGCACACACACACACACCACATAAACACACGAACGCACACACACATACAAACACTCATGCACACACACACACACTGGATTGGGTTGAGAAACAAACACTCATGCACGCACGCACACACACGCACGCACACGCACACAAGCACACGTACACAAATACTCATGCACGCACACATATACAAACATTCACACAAGCACACACACACACCCACACACACGCTTGGAGACAGCAGATATTTTAGTAAAACACTTTGCAAGTATAGAGTCATAGAGTCAGAGATATACAGCATGGAAACAGACCCTTCCATGCCGACCAGATATCCCAATCCAATCTAATCCCACCTGCCAGCATCCTGCCCCTATCCCTCCAAACCCTTCCTATTCAGATACCCATCCAGACGCCTTTTAAATGTTGCAATTATACCAGCCTCTACCACTTCCTCAGGCAACTCATTCCACACACGCACAACCCTCTGCATGAAAAAGTTGCCCCTTAGGTCTCCTTTATATCGTTCCCCTCTCATCCTAAACCTATGCCCTCTAGTTCTGGACTCCCGCATCCCAGAGAAGAGACTTTGTTTATTTACCCCATCTATGCTCCTCATGATTTTATAAACCTCTATAAGGTCACCACTCAGCCTCCAATGCTCCAGGGAAAACAGCCCCAGCCTATTCAGCCTCTCCCTATAGCTCAAATCCTCCAACCCTGGCAACATCCTTATAATCTTTTCTGAAGCCTTTCACATTTCACAACATCTTTCCAATTGCACACAATATTCCAACAGTGGCCTAACCAATGTCCTGTACAGCTGGAACATGACCTCTCAACTCCTGTACTCAATACTCTGACCAATAAAGGAAAGCATACCAAACGCCTTCTTCACTATCCTATCGACCTGCGACTCCACTTTCAAGGAGCTATGAACCTGCACTCCAAGGTCTCTTTGTTCAGCAACACTCCCTAGGACCTTATCATTAAGTGTATAAGTCCTGCTAAGATTTGCTTTCCCAAAATGCAGCACCTTGTATTTATCTAAATTAAACTCCATCTGCCATTTCTCAGTCCATTGGCCCATCTGGTCAAGATCCTGTTGTAATCTGAGGTAACCTTCGCTGTCCACTACACCTCCAATTTTGGTATCATCTGCAAACTTACTAACTGTTATGCTCACATCCAAATCATTGATATAAATGATGAAAAGTAGTGGACCCAGCACTGATCCTTGTGGCACTCCACTGATCACAGGCCTCCAGTCTGAAAAACAACCCTCCACCACCACCCTCTGTCTTCCACCTTTGAGCCAGTTCTGTATCCACATGGCTAGTTCTCCCTGTATTCCATGAGATCTAACCTTGCTAACCACTCTCCCATGGGGGACCTTGTTGAACAGCTTACTGAAGTCCATATAGATCACATCTACCGCTCTGCCCTCATCAATTCTCATTGTTACTTTTTCAAAAAACTCAAGTTTGTGAGATCATTTCCCACCCACAAAGCCATGTTGACTATCCCTAATCAGTCCTTGCCTTTCCAAATACATGTACATCCTGTCCCTCAGGATTCCCTCCAGAAATTTGCCCACCACCGAGGTCAGGCTCACTGGCCTATAGTTCCCTGGCTTGCCTTTACCACCCTTCTTAAACAGTAGCACCACGTTTGCCAACCTCCAGTCTTCCGGCACCTCACCTGTGACTATCGATGATACAAATTTCTCAACAAGAGGCCCAACAATCACTTCCCTAGCTTCCCACAGAGTTCGAGGGTATCCCTGATCAGGTCCTGGGGATTTATCTACTTTTATGCGTTTCAAGACAACTAGCACTTCCTCCTTATAATATGGACGTTAATCAACCTGGCACCATCTATTTCCCTACATTTTATATCTTCCATGTCCTTTTCCACAGTAAACACTGATTGAAAATACTCGTTTAGTACCTCACCCTTATCCTGAAGCTCCACACAAAAGGTCGCCTTGCTGATCTTTGACGGGACCTATTTTCTCCCTAGTTACCCTTTTGTCCTTAATGCATTCGTAAAATCTCTTTGGATTCTCCTTAACCCTATTTACCAAAGCTATCTCATGTCCCCTTTTTGCCCTCCTGATTTCCCTCTTCAGTATACTCCTACTGCCTTTATACTCTTCTCAGGATTCACTCGATCTCTCCTGTCTATACCTGACATATGCTTCCTCGATCTCTCCTGTCTATACCTGACATATGCTTCCTTCCTTTTCTTATCCAAATCTGCAATTTCTCGAGTCATCCATCATTCCCTATACCTACCAGCCTTTCCTTTCACCCTAACAGGAATACACTGTCTGTGGACTCTCGTTATCTCATTTCTGAAGGCTTCCCATTTTCCAGCCGTCCCCTTACCTGCGAACATCTGCCCCCAAACAGCTTTCGAATGTTCTGGCCGAATACCGTCAAAATTAGCCTTCCTCCAATTTAGAACTTGCACTTTTAGATCTGGTCTATCCTTTTCCATCACTATTTTAAAATTTATAGAATTATGGTCGCTGGCCCCAAAGTGCTCCCCCACTGACACCTCAGTCACCTGCCCTGCCTTATTTCCCAAGAGTAGGTCAAGTTTTGCACCTTCTCGAGGAGGTACATCCACATACTAAATCAGAAAATTTTCTTGTACATGCTTAACAAATTCCTCTCCATCTAAACCCTTAATACTATGGCAGTCCCAGTCTATGTTTGGAAAGTTAAAATCCCCTACCATAACCACTTTACTATTTTTACAGATAACCGAACTCTCCTTAAAAATTTGTTTCTCAATTTCCCTCTGACTATTGGGGGGTCTATAATACAATCCCAATAAGGTGACCTTCCCTTTCTTATTTCTCAGTTCCACCAAATAACTTCCCTGGATGTATTTCCGGGAATATCCTCCCTCAGCACAGCTGTAATACTATCCCTTATCAAAAATGCCTCTCCCCCTCCTCTCTTGCCTCCCTTTCTCTCCTTCCTGTAGCATTTGTATCCTGGAACATTAAGCTGCCAGTCCTGTCCATTCCTGAACCATGTTTCTGTAATTGCTATGATATCCCATTCCTCACCATGTCCTGAGTTCATCTGCCTTCCCTGTTAGGTCTCTTGCATTGAAATAAATGCAGTTTAATTTATCAATCCTACCTTGTTCTCTGCTTAGAATGTGATTTGAGCTACCTAAGGAGATATTAGCACTAAATGATGCTTAGTGGTATTATCGCTGGACTGTTAATCGAAAGACCCAGGTAACGTTCCAGGAACCTGGGATCACAGCAGATGGTGGAATTTGAATTCAATAAACACCTGGAATTAAGAGTCTTATGATGACCGTGAAACCATTGTCAAATGTCAGAAAAACCCATCTGGTTCACTACTGCCCTTTAGGGAAGGAAACTGCCATCCTTACCTGGTCTGGCCTTCATGAGTCTCCAGACCCACAGCTATGTGACTGATACTTAACTGCCCCCTGGGCAATTAGGGATGGGCAATAAATGCCAGCCTGATCAGTGATGCCCACATCCCATGAATGAATAAAACACAAGCCGGACCAAAAACTTTGTCAAAGACATAGGGATGAAGGATTTTTCTAAAGGAGGAAAGTGAAGGCAGAGAGACAGAAGGGAATCCCTGGTCGGTGAAGACATGGCTGCCAATGATGCAGCGATTACAACTGAAGATGCTCGAGGGGCCAGAATGTAAGATTTGGATGAAAATATAAGGAGGCCAAGATGGAATTTGGAATCAAGGATGGGAATGTTTCGAAGAATGAGGGGGAATCTTACAGAAACATATCAAATTATGAAGGGAATAGATAAGATAGAAGTAGAGAGGATGTTTCCACTGGTGGGTGAAATTAGGACAAGATGAAACAGCCTCAAAATTAAGGGAACAGATTTTGGACTGAATTGGGGAGGAATTTCATTACCCAGAGGGTTGTGAATTGATGGAATTCTGTGCCCAGCGAAGTGGTTGAGGGTTCCTCAGTGAATGTCCTAAGGTAGTTTTTGTGAACAATAGAGGAATTAAGGGTTATAGTGAGAGGGAGGGTAAGTGCAGCTGAGGCTATGAAAAGATCAGCCATGATCCTATTGAATGGCGGTGCAGGCTCAAAAGGACAGATGGCCAGCTCCTGCTCCTGGTTCTAATGTTCCTGTGTAAAAAGACTTTGTTTAATAGGATTGGTGGGAGGATGGGTGGGGAGCCACTGCGATCAGTAGGTACAGGGCATCCCAACAGGAGCTAGGACACAGGTAGGAGAAAGTGAGGACTGCAGATGCTGGACATCAGAGCTGAAAACTGTGTTGCTGGAAAAGCGCAGCAGGTCAGGCAGCATCAAAGGAACAGGAGAATCGACGTTTCGGGCATAAGCCCATCTTCAGCTTATGCCTGAAACGTCGATTCTCCTGTTCCTTTGATGCGGCCTGACCAGCTGCGCTTTTCTAGCAACACAATTTTTAAGCTAGGACACAGGGAGCACATGTAGGGGATGATACACTCTGGGAACCAGGGACACAGGTAGCACATGTAGGGGATGATACACTCTGGGAACCAGGGACACAGGTAGCACATGTAGGGGATGATACACTCTGGGAACCAGGGACACAGGTAGCACATGTAGGGGATGATACACTCTGGGAACCAGGGACACAGGTAGCACATGTAGGGGATGATACACTCTGGGAACCAGGGACACAGGTAGCACATGTAGGGGATGATACACTCTGGGAACCAGGGACACAGGTAGCACATGTAGGGGATGATACACTCTGGGAACCAGGGACATAGGTAGCACATATAGGGGATGATACAACCTGGGAACCAGGGACACAGGTAGCACATGTAGGGGATGATACACTCTGGGAACCAGGGACATAGGTAGCACATGTAGGGGATGATACACTCTGGGAACCAGGGACATAGGTAGCACATGTAGGGGATGATACAACCTGGGAACCAGGGACACAGGTAGCACATGTAGGGGATGATACACTCTGGGAACCAGGGACATAGGTAGCACATGTAGGGGATGATACACTGTGGGAACCTGGGACTGTGTTGAAGTAGAGGGTGTAAAGTAAACAGTGTCTGTGATTGGATGGATATGTGGTGAGGTGCTAACCTTTGTGATTCATTCATGGCTTTTCGTGAAGGAAATCTGCCATATTTTACTTGGTCTGGTCTCCATGTGACTCCAGACCCACAGACTGCTCTGTGCCCATAGGGCAATTAGGGCTCTGGCAATAAATGCCAGAGATGCCCACGAAATATGAAGCTTTTCGCAGGTCAAGTACAACAACTAGGCTGTGATTCAGCCACAGAACGAGGGAAGCTGAGAATCAACAGCTAATCAATTGATTTCATTGAGGACAGAATGTAACAGTTCCTGTCTTGTTTTACCACATAAATGGAAGAACTTTCTGCTCCTCCAATACTTAATGTTGGACAAGGGTTGACAATTGGAATCTTTTTCCCATGGTTAAAATGTTAACACTATGGGGCATGCATTTAAGGTGAGAGTGGAAAGTTCAACAGAGATGTGAGGGGCGAGGATTTTACACAGAGAGTGGTAAGAGTCTGGACTGGTAGTGGGGGCAGATACAACAGGGGAGTCTAAGCACATGAACATGCAAGGAATGGAGGATACTGACCAAGGGCAGGCAGAAGGGATTAGTTTAAGTTGGCGTCATGTTCAGCATAACATTGAGGGCCAAAGGGCATTTTCCAGTGCTGTGCAGTTTGATGTTCTATGTTCTAAAAACAACACATCGTAGGAAAAGTTGTACAGAACATCAGAACAAATAGTATTAAATATTTGCTTTAATCTTTCTTTTTAACCCCTCGCATTTGGCTTCACGTTGAATTTGAATCTGATGTCAGCCCTAATTGCATATTTGTTATTGGTATGTTCTGCCACGATACTTTAAGTTGTTTATTTTAGCGCATTGCATCTTTAAAACACAGTATGAAATTTGTCTGAAGACTATAATTTAAAAATTATGTACTTTTTCTTAATTTATGTGGATTTCAGAAAGCACTGCTTTGAATTGTTCCAATTATGCGGTCAGGGATTTTATTTTTAAATCAAAGAACAAGCCTTTGAAATATTTAATAGTGCTCCAATTCTGGACATAAAATTGCTTTAAATCGTATTTAATATTTCATCTGCTGAAGCTAAAGCTACAGCAGAGATTAAGATTGCACTGATATGGACGAACAGGTTCAATACATTTAAGAGCTGAGATTCTAATGGCTATGAGATCCCATAGCAAGAAACAGAGCAGGCATTGCCCACCATTCACTGTTCCTTCTGTTCAGCTACAAAGTTAATTTTAACCTGTTCATTGATCAGCAATGCCTGTATTTCTTTAAAACCTGGAAAGTGGTCTGTAACCTGCTGTCTGAGATCTGAGTGTATTTTCTGGAGATCAGACAAATGAGGAGGGATCTCAGAGAATCCTGTGAAACTCAAACAGGACTAGACAGGGCAAATGCAGGAAAGACGTTCCCAATGACCAGGAAGCCCAGGACCAGGGGGTCACTGTTTCTGTGCATTTAGCTCCTGAAGCTTTCAGACTTGATTGGCCATTTTAATAGCAACTACCTAACTAGTTTCCTTAGAAACGAAATGGTACCGAATGGCCCTTCAGCCCATTGAGTCTGTACCAGCCAAAGGACCTGAACAGAATACCCAGTACATTTGGACCTGAACAGGATACTCAGTACAATCTCTGGGACACCCGCACCCACCAACCCCACCACCCGTTGTTGAACACTTCAACTCCCCTCCCACTCCGTCAAGGACATTCAGGTCCTGGGCCTCCTCCACTGCCAAACCGTTACCACCTGACACCTGGAGAAGGAACGCCTCATATTCCGCCTTGGGACCCTGCAACCACACAGGATAAATTTGGATTTCAACAGCTTCCTCATTTCCCCTCCCCCCATATTATCCCAGGCCCAAGCCTCTAACTCGGCACTGCCCTCTGGACCTGTCCATCCTCTGACCTTTCACCTTCTCCCTCACCTTCATCCACCTATCGCTTTCCCAGCTACCTCCCCCCAACCCCACACCCCTCCCATTTATCTCTCAGCCCCCGACTCACAAGCCTCATTCCTGATGAAGGGCTTATGCCTAAAACATCTATTCTCCTGCTCCTCAGATGCTGCCTGACCTGCTGTGCTTTCCCAGCACCACACTCTAGACTCTGACCTCCAGCACCTGCAGTCCCCACTTTCTCCCTTCTATTCAAATCATTTCATTAACGTTGGACTGTGTGAGAGAGTATTGCAACATTTGGTGAAAGCCCTTAAAATGTTGCGGAAGTTTATATTTTGCCTGTTTCCTTTTTATATTTGTTGTTTTTTGAGCCACCAACATTGCCCGCTCCTCAGAAACAAGACTCGGGATTCAGAACGTGGCCTTCCTCGACAATTCCTGGGTTCAGGATGTGCTCAGGCCGTTAGAAAGGGTGAGAATGCGCGATAGCAGTGGGGATAGGAAGGAGGCCATTCAACCCCTCATACTTCAACTGCAGCCTGGCCTCCATCTTGATTGGTGACCTTTCAAACAAAAAATGTTCTGCCTCAGTTCTGAAAGCCTTCATGCTTCCACAAATGCAGTCCCTATTGGAAGGGGGGGGTTGTTCAGAGTTCTATTAACCCCTTGTGTTAAAGCAGATTCCCGATTTCATCCATGATTCCAATTTTAACTTCTCGGTTTTGTTCTTAGTTCCCAACCTAAAGCAAATGCTTAATCCTTTTGGCAGCCCCGTCAGATCATCCCTTGAACTTCCAGAGGCTTCACGTAATCCACATTCAATATCAAGTGGAGAGAATTGTGGCATCATTCAGACATGTTGAAATGCAAGAAACACAGCAGAATAGCAAGATCCCAACACAGCACTGAACTCAGCGGTAAAGCATTTATCATTCACAATGAGAGAAGTGATGATCAGGATACTGGGACGCGATTGTGGGGCATCTTAGTATAGTGAGCAAAGAACAAAGTACAGTACCGCAACAGGCCCTTCGGCCCACCTAGACTGCACTGACTCATGAGACCTTTCTAAACTAAAAAGCTTTTGTCTCTATGCAGCCCATATCCCTCTACTCCCTGCCTATTTATGTTTATGTTAAGATGTTGCTATTGTATCTGCTTCCACCACTTCCTCAGGCAGCAAATTCCAAGTACTTCTCACATTCTGTACAAAAAAAGCACTTGCCTCTGACATCTCGTTTAAACTTGCCCCTTTTTACCTTAAACCTATGTCCCCTTGTAATTTCTCTTCCCTGGATCTTTTCCCTGGGGTGGGAGAGTCCAGAGCCAGAGGGAATCAGTTTAGGGTGAGAGGAGAAATAATTAAAGAGGGTAACATTTTCACACAGAGGGTGGTGCGTGCATGGAATAAGCTGCCAGAGGAAGTGGTGGAGGCTGGTACAATTACAGCAGTTAAGAGGCATCTGGATGTGTATATAAATAGGAAAGGTTTAATGGGGGTTGGGCCAAGTGCTGGCAAATGGGACTAGATATCTGTTCGGCATGGACAAGTTGGACCGAAGGGTCTGTTTCTGTGCTGTACATCTCTATGACTCTAATTAACATTTCTATCCTGGGAAAAAGACTCCACTATCCATTCTCTCCATGCCTCTTCCCTGGTAATCAGCACTTGGAGCCTCAGCTCTCTCTTTCTCTCTCTCTCTCTCTCTCTCTCTCGCTATCTCTCTCTGGCCTCTGCTTAGTCAGTTAGCCCTGCTACTTGGCACTTTTAAATGACCATTTTTATTAAATACTTGTTTATTTAAATCATCCATTTAATGATTTGAAATCAGTTCACTTTCTGAAATTCAGCTTCCCTTTTGTTATAAACCCCTGTCTTTCCAAAATAGAACATGGGCCCCGTTTCCTAAAGGGAAGAAATGGAGATATGACCAGCCGTGCGTAAAGGCTTCACAATCCTGCTTTAAGTACGTCCTTTCTTTGCTCTGTTGACTTTATGTTGCCTCTTAGAAATATATAAATAATCGAAGACCACCCTCACGCCCCACCCCCAAAATCCTGCTCACTTCAGGTGGCACTGCGGCTCAGTGGTTAGCACTGCTGCCTCACAGCGCTAGGGACCTCGGTTAGATCCTAGCCTCGGGCCACTGTCTGTGTGGAGTTTGCACATTCTCCCTGTGTCTGTGTGGAATTCCCTGGTTTCCTCCCATGGACCAAAGATGTGCAGGTTAAGGTGGATTGTCCATGCTTAATTGTCCCATAGCATCCAGAGATGTGTAGGTTGGGTGGGTTAGCCATGGAAAATGTAGGGTTACAGGGTCAGGGTAGGGGGGGTGGGTCTGGGTGGGGCACTCTTTGGAGGGTCAGTGGGTTCAACGGCCTCTTTCTGGACCGTGGGGATCCTGTAATTACAAAATGGACAAGCAGTACATGGTTTCATTATGGACGTGCACACTGAAACCCCCTCAATTGATCGCATTGATGTGCAACTTCCCCACTGCCAAGATGATGACAATACAAGGGTAACTATTACAGCCACTCAGAGACAGTACGGACCACAGATGCTGGAAGTCAGAGTCAATCGATGTGAAGCTGGAAAAGCTCAGCAGGTCAGACAGCATCTGAGGAGTGGGGAAGGCAACATTTCAGGCCAAAACCCTTCGTCTCGGCTGGGGAGGGGAGGGGTGTGGGGCTGGGGGAAGGGTAGGTGGGAGGGTGATAGCTGAAGGCAGGTGGGGGGTTCTTGTGACCTGCCAGTAAGGGTTGGGGTGTGGTGATAGTATGGCGTACTGACCTCTACATCGCTGAGGCAGATGCCAACTCTCTGACACTTCCTCCGACCATCCTCTGAACTCTGACCCCACCCCTGGTCACCAAGCCATCATCACCTTGGGAGATCGCCCGTCTACAGTCTCCCACCTGATAGTTTCCCAAACCCCCTCCGCCCATTTCCATCTCCTGCCCAAAGCCCAGAAACCCAACTGGCCTGGTCGACCCACTGTCTCTACCTGCTCCTGCCTCACCGAGCTCATTCCCCCCCCCATCTCGACTCTGTTCTTTCCCCGTTGGACGGAACTTTCTACCTCCATTCAAAACGCAACCCATGGCCTCCACCTCTTCCAGAACTTTCAATTCTCTGCCCCCCAAAACCTCATCCTCACCGTTGATGTACAGGCCCATTACACCTGTATCCCCCACATGGAGGGGCCGTAAAAGCCCTCTGCTTCTTCCTCTCCCATTGCCCCAACCAGGCCCCCTCCACTGACACTCTCATGCACTTGGCAGAACATAACCCTCACCCTGAGTAATTTTTCTTTTGATTCCTCCCACTTCCTACAAACCAAAGGGGTGGCCATGGGCACCTGCCTAGGTTTGAGCTATGCCCAGCCTCTTTGTAGGATTAGCGGAGCGGTCTCTTTTCTGTAACTACACCAGCACCGTCCCCCACCTCTTCCTCCGCTATATCGATCACTGCATCGGTGCTGCCTCACGCTCCCGTGAGGAGCTCAAGCAGCTCATTAACTTCACCAACACCTTCCAACCCACCCTCAAACTCACCTGGACCATTCCCGACATCTCCTTCTCCTTCCTGGACCTCGCCATCTCTATCTCTGGAAACCGACTCACTCCTGACATCCATTTCAAACCCACCGACTCCAACAGCTACCTTGACTACACCTCCTCTCACCCACTCTCCTACAAAAATGTGATCCCAGACTCCCAATTCCTCTGCCTCCGCTGCAACTGCTCCTAGGATGAGACGTCCCACTCCAGAATATCCAGATATCCTCCTACTTTAGGGACCGTAGCTTCCCCTGCTCAGTAATTAAGGATTTCCTCAATGATATCTCCTCCATCTCCTCCAGTTCTGTCCTCAAACCCCCTCCACCCAACAACAATAAGGATAGAGTCTCCTTAGTCCTCACGTCCCACCCCATCAGTCTCCGAATCCAACACATCATCCTCCGACATTTCCGCCATCGACAATGAGACCCCACCACCAAAAAGATATTTCCTTCCCCACATCTGTCCACATTGTGCAGGGACCGTTCACTCCATGACTCCCTCGTCAGCTCTACAGTCCCCACTGGCTTCTCCACCACAACCAGTACCTTCCCCTGCAACTGCAAGAGGTGCTGCACCTGCCCCTTACACCTCCCCTCTCACCTCTGTCCAAGGCCCCGGACAATCCTTCCAGATCCAGTAGAGATTCACCTGCACGTCATCCAACCTCACCTCTTGTATCTGTTGCTCCCGATGGGGAGACTAAACGCAGGCTCAGGGACTGTTTTGTGGAGCATCTGCGCTCCGCAAGCACTAACCAACCCAACCTTCTGGTTGCATCCATTTTAATTCCCCCTCCCACTCCCCCTGATGATGTGCCCATCCTTGGCCTCCTCCACTGTCAGAGTGAGGCCAAACAGAAGCTGGGGGAACACCTCCTGATACTTCACTTGGGAAGCTTACAGCCCAAGGGCCTCAACATTGACTTCACCAGCTTCACAATCCCTCCACCCCCCCAGTCCTGACAAAGGGTTTTCGGCCCGAAACGTTGGCCTTCCTGCTCCTTGGATGCTCTCTGACCTGCTGTGCTTTACCAGCCCTCACATCTATTGACCGTAGCTATTACAACGTTCAGCCACTGAACTCTCAAATATCAAATCCCCAAAGTCACCGAGGTGCTTAACACTGGGAAAGAGCCAACTGACAGACGATACGAGCAAAAGCGTGAAAGCACCAAGCTGTTAATGAACCTTGAGGCAATAAACTCATACTGACATCAACACATCAGTCAGGATTAAAGTCTCAGCCTTAGATAAAGCAGTCGCTACCAATAAGTAGCTGTTACTTTTTATAAACCGCTGCTGACTCAGTGACGAATGGAATAGCATGTGGGCTTGAATACAGACCTTTGCTGGTAAGTTTGCTGCAGTACTGAAGGAGTGCTGTACTGTCGACATTTAGTCTTTCAAATGAATCAATCGTTTGACTACTCTCTTCAGCCAGATATCAAAGATCGCTGGTGGGCTAATTGTGGAATTGGACACAGGGATCGCCCCCAGTGTCCTGGTCAATCTTTGTCCCTCACTCAACAATGCAAAACCAAATTAGCTGGTTATTACCTAATTTCTTGCCACAATTTGTACAGAACCTTGCCTTCCATGAAACATCACCAGGCGTTTCACAGGAGCATTGCAAACAGAGCATGAGGTTATGGCTCATGACCAAAAGCATGGACAAAGAAGTAAGCTTTAAGAATGCCTCACGGGGAGGTGGAAATACAGACGGGGGAGAGAGAGAAAGAGAGAGAGAGGCAGAGACAGAGACGGAAGGGTGTACAGAGGGTACACCCTTGGGTTCCAGACAATTGAAGTCCAAAGTGTGGTGCTTGAAAAGCACAGCTGATCAGGCAGCATCCAAGGAGCAAGAGAGTCAACGTTTTGAGTATAAACTGTTTATCAGGAGCTTATGCTGGAAGCGTCGATTCTCCTGCCCCTCAGATGCTGCCTGACCGGCTGTGCTTTTCCAGCAACACACTTGTCAACTCTGATCTTCAGCATCTGCAGTCCTCACTTTCTCCTTCCAGACAGTTGAAGGCATGGCCTTCACTCATGGTGAGGCAGTTATAACGGGGAATACACAGGAGGCCAGAGTTAGAGAGCACAGGCATCTCAGAGGGTTGCGGGGAGGTAAGAGGTGATGAAGATTGGGAGGAGAAATGCCAAAGAAGGATAACAATTTGAAAATCAAGACTCTCCAGCCGGGAGTAGATCAGCAAGCACAGGAACAATGGTAACTATTCCACTTCCAAAATGATTGGCTGTAAAATCAATTCAGGATGCTCCTGAGGTGGTGAAAGATGCTATGTAAATGCAATTCTCTTATCATTTAAAAACAGTGATTTGTCTCACCCTCGCTCCAAATTCAGTCACAAGGGAGCCGGCAGTGTTGTCACTGTGTGACCGGAGAGCACTGATGTGATGTTGTGTGCTGTCCCTTGGAGGCACTGCCCAGTAATCCTGGCTAATTCCTTGGTGCTAATGAGCCGTTGGAAATGACGCATTTACCAGAAGGGTTCGGTCCAATGGGCGCAGAGAACTGGCACTGTCAGCCAACCAAAATAAATGTTCGGTTACTTACTTTAGGAAAGGGTTTTTTGTCCTGAGCCGTCGCTTGTGTGGACTAACATAAAAGGGACCACAGCCATTTCAAGAATAACTGTGGCCTTATATGGGTGATTTACAGCTGTGCACAATGCTTTTCATCATTTAGTGTGAATCACGCAGTTGAACAGCATACAAGGCAATAATGACTTAATTCCTGGCAATTCTTATGTGCTGTGATATTATCTCATTGTATTCAAGGACATTTTCCCAAAAATGGGAGTTGGGTGATTAAATCACATCAAACGGTTTATTAATACCTCAGCCCACTGAAGTTATTATTCTGAAAACAGAATTCCACTGCCCAGCCCTCCCCCTCCTGTCAGCAGCTAACCCAGTTTGACCGGGGGTGGTTCCACAAATACAGTAAAGGCTCATTAACGTTTTAATGACTTTTTTTTCTCTATTCCTTTCAGCTCTGTCTCGCTCCTTTTGCCTCTCCCCTCCCAAACACCAGCTGCTACTTACACTGCTCCACATCAAAGTGTTAATGATCCCATGGACCATCATTGTACCATCATTACCCCTTCCATGAGATGTTCAATAGGGGTCTACTTCAGTCGACTTTAATGAAGAAGAGAACTCATAGATGTAGGTTTGCTCGCTGAGCTGGAAGGTTCATTTTCAGACGTTTCGTCACCATACTAGGCAACATCTTCAGTGAACCTCTGAATGAAGCTTCGTCCGGATGCCCATTGAAGATGTTACCTAGTATGGTGACGAAACGTCTGAAAATGAACCTTCCAGCTCAGCGAGCATAACAACATCAACCTGAGCTACAAATCTTCTCAAAACACGCCAAGAGAACCCATGGGCAATTCCAATCCCAATGAGATGTTCACCAACTTTCATCAAGGACCAAAGGGGCTGAATGGCCTCCTTTTGTTTTGTAATGATTCTACGAGCAGTATTGAATTCAGGTGATTTGTGCACTGACTGGACAATCAGCAAGAGGTTTCAATTGCTTTACTTGGGTATAGTCCTCTGTATGAACGGCCCATCAGCCACTAACACATTCGACAGCACCCCCTCCCTGGCATTAAAGACCCTGGGATCAAAATCAAGTTCTCCCTGGGATCAAAGACATTGGGATTGAAATCAAGTCTTCCCTGGGATCAAAGACCCTGAGAATTGAAATCAAGTTCTCCCTGGAATGAAAGGCACTAGGGATTGAAATTTAGCTCTCCCTGGGATCAAAGACATTGGGAATCAAAAATTGGGCCCTCTCTGGGATCAGAGAAACTTGGGACCAAAATGTTCCTGCCCCAGAGGCCAGAGCTTCTCATTGCTTTGAGCAGTCAATAATGAGGAAGTGGCAGTGGGTCACTGCCAACACTGGCCCCCATGGTAAGGGAGATAACCCCCCTCACAAAAAAACAGGCAGTGTCACAAAGAAGGGTTTTGGCTGAATCTCTGTCCCTCAATCTTCATCTTTATAAACAGATTGGCAGTGCGTTATCCACTGTTGTTGCATCCACAGCACAGTGGGCTTGTACATGCAGGTCAGGGGCAAGCAACATGAGCTTGTTTCCTTGCCCAAACAAAGCTAGCTGCCTTTCTCCTAAGTCTTCCTCGTATTCACAACATTGTCAGACACTTTACAATAACTTTTATCCATTTATAAAGAACCTAATCTCAGCTTAAAGGAGATGAGAGCAGTAGAGATAGAAAGAGGTCTGGAGATTGAATCGCGAAGGTACAGCTGAAGGCTTGTTGGTCAATATTAAAGCTTAGAAGACCAGGGCTGGAAAAGTGCAGTGAGAGAGAGGGAGGTTACAGAGTCAGATATCCTGGTTGACAGCCAGCATAGATTTTATAGACCGCTGATGACCTAACTTCAGGTCCCAGGAAAATTTGTTAACCCATCCATGGGCATTGTTGGCTGTGCTAACCTGTGTGATGACGTCAGACAAATGGGGGGCTAACCTCCTGACTTGCTCTCGTGAAATCCTCTCTTGGACAGCATTCTTCATCCTTCACTGTCTTCCCTGTCTCCCCTTCCTCACGCCTCTTAAACCTAGCTGCCCACCCCTCTCACTAAGGCCTGGCAGCCTAACCTTGGCAATACCCTGGACTCACCCAGAGTCATCTTTGTGGGGACTGCCTGCAATGCCAGCAGCAGCCACTGCTCTTGCCTGGCACTGCTGAGTCTACGACGCTGGGCCAGACCAGGTAAGGGAGGACATTAGAGTGGCGTGCTAGAGTTCTTCTGACTGGAGTGACCCAGGGAGCTGCATTTGTAACTTGGCACGGTGGCTCAGCGGTTATCACTGTTGCCTCACAGAGCCAGGGACCCAGGTTCAATTCGAACATCAGGCGACTGTGTGGAGTTTGCTTACTCTCCCTGTGTCTGTGTGGGTTCCCTCCGGGTGCTCCAGTTTCCTCCCACAATCCAAAGATGTGCAGACTAGGTGGATTGGCCATACTAAATTGCCCATAGTGTCCAGGTATGTGCAGGCTAGGGGGAATGGCATGGGATGGGGGTTGATGGGATGCTCTTGGGACGGTAGGTGCAAACTCAATGGACTGAATGGCCACTATCTGCACTTTAGTGAATCTATAATTTGATGAACTTGCCTCTTCTAAACAATCTTTCCTACATGTGGGTGGTGTGTGTATGGAATGAGCTGCCAGAGGAAGTGGTGGAGGCTGGTACGATTATAACATTTAAAAGGTGTCTGGATGGGTATATGAATAGGAGGAGTTTAGAGGGATGTGGGACATGTGCTGGCAGGTTGGATTAGAATAATTTAGGATATCTGGTTGGCATGGACAAGTGAGACTGAAGTCTCCTGTTTCCATGCTGTACATCTCTCTGACTCAATGCTAAAAGATTGCACTGAGTGTGACTATTTGTTGATGACTGTGTGGTTACTACATCAGGAAAGAACTCAAGATCAAAATGGCAGCATGAACTACTGGCATTGGGCAAATGGCTGGACCAATGGGAGATGGTATTCAATACCGGAAGAGGACCCACCAACAGCTAACTTGAAAAATGGGAATTAAATCCATTATAGACAGGGTTAGAGACAACATTCAAAATGAACAATATTCTTGGAATTCTGAGGTGACAGGTTCAAATCCCCCCATGATCTTGCCCCTCCACAGCTGAGGCAGTTCTGCAGTCAAATAGCCAAATTCCATCAGCATTTTATGGTTAGTTCTGGCTAAACAGGTTATGACCCATCCCATCAACTATCCCTCGCCTCCAAACCTCTCCAAATATTATGGGGGTGTAGAATGGGGAAGTCGGATAGGGAATGGGTGGCTCGAATTACCTGTGGCCCCCTTAAGAGGCCAACTAATTTAAAAGGGTAGCCCACACTATGTTAGAGAACGCTCCAGTGAAGCAACTTGGCCCATCCATGCACGATACAAATGCAGGGTTGTTGGTGCAGTAAACAGTGTCCCTTGCCATCTAAAAAGATGTCAGCCTAAAAAAACATGAACTATTAAAATAAACACTCCAAAGCCAACTAATAAAAAATATATCTTTTAAATCTCCGTGTGGGGTTCCTTCAGAGCCTCAGGCTTGCTTAGGATTAATCCAAGATCAACAACAACAAAATGCATTTGCGTAGCACCTTCAACATAATGAAGTGGCCCAGGATGAACATTATAGACAAAAAAAAAGAACAGCCGCGTAAAGAGGTCAGTTAAACAAAAGCCTGGTCAATAAGGTACTGTCTCAAAGGAGGAAAGTGAAGTTGAGAGTCGAAGGATTATAGAGAGGGATTGCCAGCCATTAGATGCAAAACAACTGAAGACCCAGCCGCTAAAGAATCCAGTGGTTCAAACTGGAGATCCTTCAGAATCGGATGATCCACATTTGAACTTGTTGGGCCAAATGGCCTGTTTCCACACTGTAGGGATTCTATGATTCTATGATTTCTCAAAGCATTATGGGGTTTGAGAAGATTTACAGAGCTTGGGAGGAGCAGACCATGGCCTCCAGGGGAGTGTAGGGAATGGTTGAAACAAGCATGAGAATTTTAAACTCAAGATGTTTCTTAAATCTGGGAGCCATTGTTGGTCAGTGACCTTTGGATTGATAGATGAACAGAGAAGCAAGACCCAGGCAGACCCTAACTTTGTAGAGCTGAAAAATGTGTTGCTGGAAAAGCACAGCAGGTCAGGCAGCATCCAAGGAGCAGGAGAATCGACGTTTCGGGCATCAGCCCTTCTTCAGGAATGATGACCTGGGGGGTGCAGTGAGAGAGGGACTCACTGAAATCCTTGTAGAGGGAGGAAGAGAGCTTCTTCAAGGAAGGCATCCTTGCAAGAGGATTCACAGTAGGTTAAAATCAACTAGGAAAAAGTGAGGACTGCAGATGCTGGAGATCAGAGCTGATCCAAGCAGCAGGAGAATCAATTTCAAGGAAGCTGCCTGACCTGCTGTGCTTTTCCAGCAACACATTTTTCAGCTCTGATCTCCAGCATCTGCAGTCCTCACTTTCTCCCAACTTTGTAGAGGCTTCTTTGGCTAGGCCAGCATTTATTGCCCATGCAAAATTGCCCAGAGGCCGCTTAAGAGTCAACCGCCACTGTGGGCATGTGTAGACGAGACCAGGCAATGATGTCGCATTTCCTAAACTAGAGGACATATGAACATAAGAACTAGGAGCAGGAGTAGGCCAATCTGGCCCTTCGAGCCTGCTCTGCCATTCAATAAGATCATGTGACCTTTCCATGGACTCAACTCCATTACCCCCCTCTCACCATACCTCTTAATTCCTTTACTGTTCAAAAATCTATCCATCTTTGCCTTTAAAAATCTCCAAAGAGGAAGCCTCAGCTGATTCCCTGGGTAGGGAATTCCACAGATTCACAACCCTCTGGGTGAAGAAGTTCCTCCACAACTCATTTGGAAATCTGCTCCCCTTTATTTTGAGGCTATACCCCCTCGTTCTAGTTTGCCCTGCCAATGAAAACAACCTCCCTGATTCCATCTTGTCTATTCCCTTCATAAATTTATATGTTTCTATAAGATCCCTCCTCATTCTTCAAACTCCAATGAGTTTAATCTCAGTCTCCTCAGCCTCTCCTCATAAGGCAAACTTCTCAACTCCAGAATCAATCCAGTGAACCTCCTCTGCACGCCCTTCAGTGCCAGTACATCCTTTGTCAAGTAAGGAGACCAAAACTGCACGCAGTACTCCAGGGGTGGCCTCACCAGCACCCTATACAGCAGCAGCATAACCTTCCTGCTTTTAAACTCTATCCCTCTCGCAACGAAGGATAATATTCCACTTGCCTTCTTAATTCCCTGTTGCAAACCAACTTGTGATTCATGCACAAGGCCGCCCAGGTCCCTCTGCACAGCAGCACGCTGTAACTTTTCCATCATTTAGACAATACTCCATTTTGCTGCTGAACCTACCAATGTGGATGACCTCACATTTACTAACATTGTACTCCATCTGCCAGTCCCTTGCCCACTCATTTATCTATAACCTATCTATATCCCTCTGCAGACTTTCAGTGTCCTGTGTACACTTTGCTCTACCACTCATCTTGATAGGCAAAAGTGAGCACTGCAGATGTTGGAAACCAGAGTTTAGATGAGAGTGGTGCTGGAAAAGCACAGCAGGTCAGGGAGCATCCAACGAGCAGGAAAATTGACATTTTGAGCAAAATCCCTTCATCAGGAATGTCAACTGCGAACTTTGACACCATGCATTTGTGAATATTATTACCAATTGAGCATTAGTGAACCAGATTGGTTTATACATCTGTTGAGATTTGTTGCATGGTCACTATTAGGTTAGTTTTTTTAATCAGGCGCGGCACGGTGGCTCAGTGGTTAGCACTGCTACCTCACAGCACCAGAGACCTGGGTTCAATTCCAGCCTCAGGCGACTGTCTGTGTGGAGTTTGCACATTCTCCCCGTGCCTGCGAGGGTTTCCTCCGGGTGCTCCGGTTTCCTCCCACAGTCCAAAAATGTGCAGGTGAGGTGAATTGGCCATGCTAAATTGCCCGTAGTGTTAGGTGTAGGGGAATGGGTCTGGTTGGGTTGCTCTTTGGCGGGTCGGTGTGGACTTGTTGGGCCGAAGGGCCTGTTTCCACACTGTAAAGTAATCTAACCAAATCCCTTTATTAAAAATTGAACTAAAATTTCACCATCTGCCCAGGTAGGATTTGAACTCTTGTTCCCAGAGTGTTAGCCTGGATTCTAGGTAATGTGGGAGACCAGCAAGAGTGTATTGAATTCGTCAAACTGAGAGGTAAGCAATTCATAACTGCAAATTTCATCTGAGCTTTGGATGAAACGAACAGGCAGTGATGGCACTTATGCGAAGTGGGAAGCTCATTTCATTGGCAAATGTGGCACCAGGGTTGTAGATAGACTGACCAAGTCACAGATTATTGGCAGGGAGAGGGTTACAATTAGTAGTTAGGTCATGAGGTTTGATGCAGGGACCTAAAACAACCCCCCATTTATCATGTTACAACAGTGATGCGCTGTTTCTTCCCTCCCACAGACCTGCTGAGTTCTTCCAGAATTCTATGTGTTTGTTTCAGATTTTCAGCATCCATGAGATTTTACCATTATCCCATGTTATCAGGTCAGGTTGGGCAGTGAGAAATGACAAAGACTCCAATGTGTTGAATGAAGACAAGCTATATTTATTGAAGATGACTGCGAAGCTATGACAACAAGGTGACATTCCCGTCTGCTTTTGTGACAATGCTGCTCCTTTCACAAGGTTATACTGTGCTTGGCCTTTTTTTCCAGAGAGGTCACAAAAGCAGCGATTCCGAAAAGTCAAGATTTGAAGGGTTCTGGGGCCAGTTTGATTATAGCTAACAGATACTGCCTCAGGCAAAAGTCTTTCAAGTTTAAAAAAAACACTTGTACAATGAAAGGGGAGTGGCCAGTTCTCCCGGCTCAGCTTTTATCTGCTTTAGTTTGGTTTCAGCAGGCAGCCAGTTTGTAAAAGCTGCTGGTCCAAGAAACAGCTCCATGGAAGAAGGTGTTCTGTGCTGAATCCCTCTGTCATCTCTCTCTCTCTCTCCTGTAAAACCCTGTGTTTGATTTTACCTTTTGTGCCAAAGGCTGTTTATGGGGATTGTTGCAGGAATTTGCAACAACATCAATAAGTTAGGATAATCTGTTGTGATTTCAGATAGGTTAAGTTATTTGGCATTCTTTCTCTTTTGTTTGTGTTTCATTCGGTAATCTTGCAAATAAATTCTGTTTTGTTTAAAACGAAGTGGTTTGACCAGCTGCATCCTTCCTGGAATATCCACATTACCCCTGCTTTGAACTATGAGCAAGGTTAGGGTCTGGGCTACTTTCTTGAAATGTTTTGAGGGAGTCTGGCCTGGTCCATAACAATTTTATGTTTCTGTCTGGTCCCTCAACTCAAGCAGAGCAAAAACAGTTGCTTTAAGAATTAATGTCACCTACATTTACGTTATCGCTTTCACAACCTCAGGACATCTGAAAGCGTTTTACAGCCAAAGGTTCAAATGTTGCGATAGGGGAAATGCAGGAGCTAACATTACGCAGCAAGCTCCCATAAACAGAAATCAAACAGACCATCCATAATAGAGTCTGGTTGAAGGACACATTTTGACCAGGAATAGCTTTCCTCCTCTTCTTCCAATTGAGCCATAGGATTGTACATAGAGTCATAGAGATGAACAGCATGGAGACAGACCCTTTGGTCCAACCCGTCCATGCCGACCAGATATCCCAACCCAATCTAGTCCCACCTGCCAGCACCCGGCCCATTTCCCTCCAAACCCTTCCTATTCATATACCCATCCGGTTGCCTTTTAAATGTTGCAATTGCACCAGCCTCCACCATTTCTCTGGCAGCTCATTCTATACATGCACCACACTCTGCGTGAATTCCACCTGATAGAGGAGATGGTGCCTCAGAGTAAACTCTCAAGCGTACAGAGCTGTGAAAGTCAGAGGCACAATATCAGTCTGGTATTAGTCCTACAGTCGGTGCTCCTGCCTGGAGTCAGACTTGAATCCTCAGGCCTCTGACTCTAAGGTGAGTCCGCTACCAAAGGAGCTATGTCTAACACCACAGGAAGCTACATCTACTTTGACCTTATAGAAGTTTACAAAATTATGAGGGGCATGGATAGTGTAAATAGACAAAGTCTTTTCCCTGGGGTGGGGGAGTCTAGAACTAGAGGGCCTAGGTTTAGGATGAGAGGGGAAAGATATAAAAGAGACCTGAGGGGCAATTTTTTCACACAGAGGGTGGTATGTGTATGGAATGAGCTGCCAGAGGATGTGGTGGAGGCTGGTACAATTGCAACATTTAAGAGGCATCTGGATGGATGTATGAATAGGAAGGGTTTGGAGGGACATGGGCCGGGTGCTGGCAGGTGGGACTAGATTGAGTTGGGATATCTGGTCAACATGGATGGGTTGGACTGAAGGGTCTGTTTCCATGCTGTACATCATCCAAGACTCAATGACTGTATGATAAGGTGCTGGGTACCTATATGATCCAACCATAACATAAGTTAGTTTTAAGACAGAGTGCAGTAACAAAATACAGTTACGTACTAGAGTCTCAAGAAAGGGTCAGGAATATTTTAAAATAATTGCAATACTACCTGACAAAGATCCTATTCAGCACAGGACAGTATTAGTTGAACTAATCGGGGCCTCTGTTACGGGGTAGCAAAGATGTGATAGGATGTTTTTCAGCTGACTAGAGGAAAAGTTATATTTATGTAGAGATCATACTTTGAAATATGGAACAATTGTAATTAATACAATGCTATTTCAGATATGTTCCAGCTCTGTAAAAATATTTGCCTTTTATGGTAATCAAGTTGCTTGAAGTTCAAACAAATAGCAGAGCCTTTGGTTAACAACAAAACAAATGTCAAGTGAAGATAGACAACGATAAATCGTTGGAGGATTTATTATGAATATATTGCTTAGGAACTAGAATGAACTAAAGACGGCTCCAAGTCGGGTCAATACGTAAAATGGTATCAGCTTTCAGACAGAAACAAGGCGGGTACTAAAATTAAAGACTTCTTTCCCTCAAATAAAGTTGTGGTGCAGATTTCGTCATTCAGGACGTACCCTGTTTGTAATTTTACACAGCAGCACTCCAACAATGGTGCTCAGGCCGACGGATACATGTAAATGTTTAAGTTGCCTGCAGTTAACAAGCTCACAGACTAATCAGTTATAAGGAGGTGCAACATTGCAGTAACTGAAAGCAAATGTAAAAACTTTCAAAGTGACAGGTCAGCTCAATCGCACACAATCAGCATCTAGACTCTGAGAGGGCCCCCTCGCTGTGCACTGACTGATCTTGTGTTATTGTCAGAGCATCTCTGCGTTATTTATATCATCTTCTGATCTGACCGCTGTGGTCATTTGAACAAAACAGGCAGCAAAGTGGCACTGTGCTCTTTGGAGAAGATCAACCCTCCATCTCACTCCATGGCAGTGCATTCCAGGCCCACGGAGTGAAAAATGTTTCTCCCCATGTCAACCTTTGCCAATCACCTTAAAGCCGGTCTGCCAGCGTGAAGATTTTCTCCTGATTCCCTCTGTTCAGTGCCTTTCATGGTTTTGAACATTGTTATTGGTTTTTCTTCTGGATTAGAGGTGCTGGAAAAGCACAGCAGTTCAGGCAGCATCCGAGGAGCAGGAGAATCGACGTTTCGGGCAAAAACCCTTCATCAGGAATACAGCTGTGCTTTTCCAGCACCACTCTAATCCAGAATCTGGTTTCCAGCATCTGCAGTCATTGTTTTTACCTCTTTGATTTGAACCCTACTGCGAATCCTCTTGCAAGGATGCCTGCCTTGAAGAAGTTTTCCTCCTCTCTCTACAACTATATTCCTGATGAAGGGCTTTTGCCCAAAATGTCGATTTTCCTGCTCCTCGGATGCTGCCTGAACTGCTGGGCTCTTCCAGCACCACTCTAATCCAGAATCTGGTTTCCAGCATCTGCAGTCATTATTTTTAACCCCTTGGTTTTTCTTCTCCAAAGAGCACAGTGCCACTTTGCTACCTGTTTTGTTCAAATGACCACAGCGGTCAGATCAGAAGATGATATAAATAACGCAGAGATGCTCTGACAATAACACATGATCAGTCAGTGCACAGCGAGGGGACCCTCTTAGAGTCTAGATGCTGGTAGTGTGCGATTGAGCTGACTCATCACTTTGAATGTCTCCAACTGCATGGTGAGGGGTGCCCTGACCACTGACTCCACAACACTGTGACAACAATGTCCACTGCTCCCACCCAGAACCACCAGTGTCACCTGGAGAAGGATAGTCAGAGATGGGCAATAAATAATTTGATTGATGCCATCAGCTGGCCTTGACAAAGCAGCGCTGAAAATGTGTTGCTGGAAAAGCGCAGCAGGTCAGGCAGCATCCAGGGAACAGGAGAATCGACGTTTCGGGCATAAGCCCTTCGATTCCTGAAGAAGGGCTTATGCCCGAAACGTCGATTCTCCTGTTCCCTGGATGCTGCCTGACCTGCTGCGCTTTTCCAGCAACACATTTTCAGCTCTGATCTCCAGCATCTGCAGACCTCACTTTCTCCTCCTTGACAAAGCAGCCCCAGCTCAAGGGAGAATGGATGAGAAAAGGGTGCAGGTGGGTGAATTGCAGATGCAAAGCGCAAACACTATTTTCCTTTGGGATTGAAACATTCCCTAAACCCCATTCTGGAAGATTTCCGGACAATCCTGAGAGTGTTGGTCGCCTCCCGTTGAGCGTCTGTGAAAGTTGGCAGCACTGCCAGCCCTCCAACTGCGCCAGCTTTCATTCAAAGTGGAAAGGCAAGAGGAAGAACAGGCATTTCCACAGCATGTTCACAACCACAGGATCTCCCGGGAGAGCTCGTTGCAGCCAATGAGGAGCTTTTGAGGTGTAGCCGCTGTTGGAATGTAGGAAACACCTCAGTTAGGTTCAGTATGAGTATCAGTTGGAGGAATTTACTGGGGGGAGGGGAGGGCAAGAGGAGAGTCCTGCTCTTTGAAATACTGCAATGAGATTGTTTATCTCTGCTTGAGATGAAACACAGACCCTTGGTTTAAGTCTCCATTGGCAAACCAGACTTCAGCTTTTACACTCGAGTCCCTGGAAGGTTGGAGGACTGAGACAGAGGCAAGAGTTCTGCTCATGGAGTCATTTTTCTCACAGAATAGCAGCAGCCCAGATGGTGTCCCGACTGTGCCATCTTTCTAATCAGGCTTTGACTCAGAAACTGCTGGGTCACAGCAGTTTTTAATATTTTTAAATAGGAACATCATATTTTAACAGTGTCAGAACTTCTCAATAAATGGCTGTTACCACATGACCTCCAATGATTCTGCATCTTGCTATCTGCCAGGACACAATCACTGAACTGTATTTGATAACGAACACAGCCCTATCGCAGACAGGCCAGAGTCTGCTGTCTCTGTGCCCTGGGTTATCTGTAGACTCGGATGCAAGGCACTGCTCTCATCGCATTCTCTCTGACAGGGTCTTCTTCCTGTTGGTTTTGGTCCAAATATAACGTTTTCCTGTTGAGTGACATTGATGGTTTACTGGGGTTTGAAGAATCCATGTTGAATTGGTGAGTAGGGAGCTCAAATCGATGTCAGATCCAAAAGTGACATATGTTGAGAGGGATCATCAGGGAAGGACTTTCATTGAATAACTAAAGGTGGCACAATAATTGCCGTTGTCATAGAGTCAGCGGGTCATACAGCATGGAAACAGACCCTTCGGTCCAACCAGTCCATGCTGAACATAATTCCAAACTAAACTGGTCCCACCTGCCTGCTCCAGGCCCATATCCCTCCAAACCTTTCCTATCCAAATGTCTGTTAAACGTTCGAACTGTATCCATCACTTCCTCTGGCAGAAAGGTTGACCCTCATGTCCTTTCTAAAGCTGTTTTCCTTTCATCTTAAAAATATGCTCTCTGGCTTTGAACTCGCCCACCCTAGGGACAAAAGAGCTTTGCTGTTCACTTTATCTATATCCCTCATGATTTTATAAACCTCTATAAAGTCACCTCTCAACGTCCTACGCTCCAGTGAGAAAAGTTCCAGCCTACCCACCTTCTCCTTATATCTCAAACCCTCCATTCCTGGTGAAATCCTGGTAAATCTCTTCTGAACCCTCTCCGATTTAATAATATCCTTCCTATAACAGGGTTGCCAGAACTGGACACAGTATTCCAGAAGACAGAACAAAGAGCAAAGAAAATTTACAGCCCAGGAACAGGCCCTTCGGCCTTCCAAGCCTGAGCCGATCCAAATCTACTGTCTAAACCTATCTTAAGGATCTGTATCCCTCTGCTCCCCACCTGCTCATGCATTTGTCCAGATGCACCTTAAATGAATCTATGGTGCCTGCCTCTACTTTCTCTGCTGTTAATGTGCTCCAGGCACCTACCACCCTCTGAGTAAAGTACTTTCTGTGTGTATCCCTCTTAAACCTTTCACCTCTCACCTTCTACACGTGACCTCTCATTATTGAATCCCTCACCTTGGGAAAAAGTGTATTGCTATCCACCCTGTCTATACTCTTCATGATATTGTCGACTTCAATCAGGTACTCTCTCAATCTCCTTTTCTCTAAAATTTTTTTTGCCCCAGGATGGGGGATTTCAAGACTAGTAGGCACTTTTTAAGGTGAGAGGAGAGAGATTTAAAAAGGAAATCAGGGTCAAAAGTTTTTGAGTGGAATGGTGGTTTGTGAGTGGAATGAGCTTCCAGAGGAAGTGGTGGATATGGGTACAATTACAATGTTTAGAAGACATTTGGATAAGTAGATGAATAGGAAAGGTTTGGACGGATATGGGCCAGGAGCAGGCAGGTGGGACTAGCTTAGTTTGGGATTATGGTTGGAATGGACTGGTTGGACCGAAGGGTCTGTTTCTGTGCTATATGACCCTATGATTCTATGACTCTCTAAGAGGTCTCACCAACGTCCTGTATAACCTCAACATGATGCCCCAACTCCGATAGTCAAATTAGTGATTCTTGTTGTCCATCTGAACTAAAGGAATAATTAACATGAACATCAACGCTAAGCTTGCAACAATATTATACTTCCTTAATGCCGTTAGACGGATGGAGAGCAGAAAATAGAAATGACTAAAAAAGGTTAACTTGAATTAAAATGCACTTCTGTCAGTTTGACAAGCAGTGTTAATAACTGTGTGGTTACCCCCACAACAAATACTTTCTGCTTTGCCATAAGAATTCCTTTATATTAGATTAGATTCCCTACAATGCAGAAACAGGCCGTTCGGCCCAACAAGTCCACACTGATCCTCCGAAGAGTACCCCACCCAGACCCATTTCCCTCTGACTAATGCACCTAACACTACAGGCAATTTAGCATGGCCAATTCACCTGACCTGCACAGCTTTGGATTGTGGGAGGAAACCGGAGCACCCAGAGGAAAGCCACACAGACACGGGGAGAATGTGCGACTCTGCACAGTCACCCGAGGCTGGAATCGAACCTGGGACCCTGGTGCTGTGAGGTAGCAGTGCTAAGCACTGAGCCACTGCACTGCCTAAAAAAAAATTAAACAAGCATGCACTCCCTGGTGGGGAATTGAACCCCAATCTCCCGCGTGATCAGTGGGGATACTCACCACTATACTACCGAGGAAGCCAATAAATCTCATGTATAACATAAATCAATTATTATATAATTGTGTAGGCTTTTCAATATAAATTGATTGCTGGGTAAATATTTGTCTAAAAAAACAAATTACTGGCTGAAAACATCAGGAAATATTTATGATCAATATTCCATGAAGAGTAATGTATTAGAATAAAGCTGATCATACCTGTTGAAAGATTATGATTCTGGTCCTAATGGGACAATGGATACATAGAGTCAGACCCTTTGGTGCAACCAGTCCATGCCATCCATAATCCCAAACTCAACTAGATCCACCTGCCTACTCCTGGGCCATATCCCTCCAAACATTTCTTATTTATTATTTATCCAAATGTCTTTTAATGTTGTAATTGTATCCACATCCACTACTTCCTCAGAAAGTTCATTTCACATGTAAACCACACTCTGTGTAAAAAAAAAATGCCTCCTATGTCTTTTTTAAATCTCTCGTCTCTCACCTTAAGAAATCGCCCATCCTAGGGGAAAGACACCTCGTATTAACTCTATCTATACCCTTCATTATTTTATAAACTTCTGTCAGGTCACCGCTCAATCTTCTACGCTCTGGTGAAAAAGAGTCCCAGCCTATTCAACTTTTCTTTACAACTCAAACCTGAAACATCCTGGTAAATCAGGGTACATGTCATTTAAGCAACCATTCCAGAGATTTTAAAGTGAAATTTGATTTCTTTGAAGTCTTTCGCAAAAGTTTCCATTACAAGGACAAGTTGCAAGAAGGCACACTGGTCCTTGGATTTCTTGGGTTTAAAGACTAAAGCATTAAAGCTATGCTCATGTAAAGTTGTACCTGTCATCATTTAGATTCCCAGGTTGAGTGTGGGAGTGTTTTCCAAATATGTTGTAAGGAGAGGTTGAATAGGCTGGGGCTGTTTTCCCTGGAGTGCTGGAAATTAAAGGGCGACCTTATAGAAGTTTAGAAAATCATGGGGGTCATCGATAGCATAAACAAACAAGTCTTTTCCCTGGGTTGAGGGGGAGTCCAGGACTAGAGGACATAGGTTTCTGGTGAGAGAGGGAAAATTCAAAAGGGACCAAAGGAGCAACAGTTTCACGTGTGTATGGAATAAGCTGCAAGGGGAAGTGGTGGAAGCTGATACAATTACAACATTTAAAAGGATAGTTACATGAATAGGAAGGGTTTAGAGGGATATGGGCCAATTGCCGGCAAATGGGACTAGATTAGGTTAGGATATCTGGTCAGCATGGGTGAGTTGCACTAAAGGGTCTGTTTCCGTGCTGCACATCTCTGTGACTCTATGACTTTATGTTTCTTCCCTGGGTATTGTGTACCCCTCTATTGACATAGTTTTAAAATTATCCATGGATTCACCAACTGAGGTGCCATCAGAGCTTTCAAATGAGCCTACAGTTCAGAGGCCAGATTGTAAATGTAATTTACTGACAGTTTTGGGTCATTAGCCGTATGGTTAATTCTTCATAGTCCCCAAGCTAAACCCCTGGAGTTTGCTATCAATACACACTGGGTAGGAGTAACTTCACCATACACAGAAACACAGCCCATACAGAGAGCGCAAAGAGGAGATTGGAGTGATGTTTAACATCATGAGGAGTTTCCAAAGGCTGAACAATCAATATCCAGACCAAAAGCCTCCAAGGGTGTGGGCTTCAGATGAGAAAAGCACAGCCTGATAGTCAGAGGGATGAGAACTGATTCATGACCAGCTATTTTGGGTGGCACGGTGGCTCAGTGGTGAGCACCACTGCCTCATGGCGCTTGGGACCTGGGTTCGATTCCAGCCTCAGGCAACTTCTGTGTGGAGTTTGCACATTCTCCCCACGTCTGCTTGGGTTTCCTTTGGATGTTCTGGTTTCCTCCCACAGTCTGAAGATGTGCAGGTTAGGGCAGATTGGCCATGCTAAATTGTCCATAGTGTCCAGGGATTTGCAGGTCAGCTGGTTTGGCCATGGGAAATGCAGGGATAGGGTGGGTCTGGGTGGGGTGCTCTTTGGAGGGTTGGTGTGGACTCAATGGGCCAAATGGCCTGCTCCCACACTATAGGAATTCTATTGAATTGATACTCATCAGAAGAAAAGAATATTATAGAGAGCGTGGAGGAGTAGATTGCTGTTTGGATGAGCTGGTGCAGGTTTTAATGATCTCAATGACCTCCATCTCTATGATACATGAGAACTCTTGGGGTCTTTGTGCCTGATCAGTTTGGCTTTGGCCCCCTTGCTCACATCCAGTCGGAATATCAACAATGAAGATAGCCGTTAGTGAGTGCTTGCTGACCTTATCAATTGAAGACGACTTTCTGATCATGAGCATCTCTCATAAAATAAAGAACACATATGTTACCAATGATGTTTCAGCCTTATTGACGATTCTTATATTTGCCATGGGAAAAGGTAGTGATTGAGAATGCCTAGCCTTCCTGCTCTCTATTTCTCCACCACCTCCATTCACCCTCTGCCACATGCCGCAACATTTGGATAATAGAGCAAAATGTTGTGCTTACATCTCTGGAACTTGTTCAAATGCAGCCAATAACAAGGAGGGTGATAATCCTCTCTGGTTTATGTTGTTAAGAGCCTGAAATCAAATTAATCTCAAAGTCTTGACTGCGCTCCCAGTAGAATCAAGCCTACAGCCTAAGAACTGCCAATCATTTGACACTAATTGACACTGAGATGGGGTGAACTTGCTTAGATCGTGACGATAGATGGTTAGTAAACGAGAAACACATAATTGTGCTGGAGACTTCAAGAGGGTGTGACTGACCCATTCAGGTTCATAGACACAAAAGAAAATGTTGTGATGTTAAGTTAATTAAAGCTGAAAAGTGTCTGCAGTACTTTGTCGTTATTCTAATAATAATTGAGGCCAGTCTTGAAAGCGCAGAGGAAAGTTCCAGTAATAGCATGAGTGTCCACTTTATCTCTTCACTTCTGTGCTGTTCCTCCCATACCTGCTAGAGTGTGATCTGACTCCATTTGCAAGCTCAGGTCATTGTCATGCAACTTTGCACAACCACCTGATGAAGGAGCAGCACTCCGAAAGCTAGTGCTTCCAAATAAACCTGTTGGACTATAACCTGGTATTGTGTGATTTTTAACTTTGTACACCCCAGTCCAACACCGGCATCTCCAAATCATTGCAAGCCATAGAGCAATTGTGAACCAGCTGGGGGCTGTTACAACAACCTGGTAGCTTCCTTCTGACCAGAACTGGCAAAATGTCTTGATATAATTGATTTTAAATCCCACAACTGCAGTTGTGGGGAATTGAACCTATATTTCCAGTGCATTGGCTCAGGTTTACTAGTTCAGTAGCACAAGCATTTGAGGGGGGGGGGGGGGGGCAATGTTGCTATCTCAGGGCCATTAGCATCATGTTCAATCCAGGACTAGTTGGCTATGGAAGGTGTGTTTGTAATGTGGCCCAGCTGCCTGATGTAAATCCTTCCTGATCGCACGTTAGAGAGTCACCTGGGTCAGCCAATTCCCAGAAGTCAATGGCCAAACCATTGCCTGTAGTTTGTCCATAGGTGGAGACCAATCCAGTGGAAGGCCACCACCCAACCCTCAGAAGAAATTGAGGACAGGTGAAAAGACAAAGGGACAGATTACCCCTACTGTCTCTGGTCTTGTGAGTACAATGGGGGTTGATTTAGTTCAGTTGGTTGGTTTCCAATACCACTTTGATGTTAACAGCGTGGGTTCAATTCCCATGACTGGCTAAGGTTACCATGAAGGACTCTCCTTCTCAAGCTCTCCGCTCACCTGATGTGTGGTGGACATCAGGTTAAATCACCATCGTTTTCTCTCTCTGTCTCTAAGAGAGCAAGCCCTATGGTCTGGTAAGAGTATGGCAACTTGACCTTGACCTGGCTGGCTCAATGTGTGTGACTGAGCTACTGCAGACCCTTCTCTCTCCCCCACCTTAAACGTGCAGAGGAAAGTTCCAGTTTCCAGCAGTTATTGCACAAATGTGCATGTTATGTCCTCACTTCTCTGCCATACCACTATGTTCTGTACATGTGAATCCCTATCAGATGACGATTTAGGGAATCATATTCTGGATTAGTGGCACAGGAAGAGCACAGCACAGGGCTGATGAAGGGCTTTTGCCCGAAACGTCGATTTCGAAGCTCCTTGGATGCTGCCTGAACTGCTGTGCTCTTCCAGCACCACGAATCCAGAATCTTGTTTCCAGCATCTGCAGTCATTGTTTTTACCTCATTGATTTAGGGAATCAGTTGATGATAGAGTTGCAATGAGCTGTGATGATGATTCCTTCCCTATTTGGACCATCTGTGCAAAAATTAGTAGGGCTAATTGAACTGTGTAGCCATTTGCAACGTGATTGAGTGATGAAGGGTGAAAAAATACAGCTCATGCTCCCTATAAAAATACCTTCAGCAAACAACAGAGCCAGGTTTCCATGTTACTGAATTAACAAGAAAGCCAGAACCAATGTGTGCCATGTCAGATATGACAACACTTTAATTAGTGATGGCCTCTATTATTTGTAATCTAATAAAAACTTTCAAGAGCTGGCCTAGAATCCATGAATGTGTGAGTGCTCACGTATAATTTGTGTTCTGCTCCACTGAAGAATCCAGGCCAGTTTTTACTTGGCTTTAAGTTGTGCCCAGATGAAGTGTTTGGCCTTGTGTTAGGTTTGTGTAAAATAGATTGCATGTGACAGTGGGCATCACTAATTAATGCAGTATGACACACAGTCACTCTGGCCTATATTTTTATAAAACAACTGGAAGTGTGTCTGTGCATGTGACCCTATAAAAGCCAACATGATGTGAAGTGTTGACTGTTTGGAACTAATTCTCTCCATCCTTGAACTGATTTTTTATTTTTTCATTTGTGGGATGTGGGCGTCGCTGATTGGGCCCAATATTTATTGCCCCTTGAGAAGGTGGGGGTGAGCTTCCTTCCTGAACCGCTGCAGTGCACCTGCTGTGGGTTGACCCACAATGCCCTGAGGGAGGGAATTCCAAGATTTTGACCAAACGACTCTGAAGGAATAGCGACATATTTCCAAGTCAGGATGGTGAGTGACTTGGAGGGGAATTTGCAAGGAGTGGTGTTCCCATGTATCTGCTACCCATGTCCTTCCAGATGGAAGTGGTCATGGGTTTAGAAGGTGCTGTCTGAGGATGTTTAGTGAATTTCTGCTGTGCATCTTGGAGATAGTACACACTGCTGCTACTGAGCATCAATGGTGCTAGTGGGTGCCCTGCCAATCAAGTGGGCTGCACTGTCCTGGATGTTCCTGAGTGTCGCTGGGGGGCTGCACCCATCCAGGCAGGAAGGGAGCATTCCATCACACTCCTGACTTGCGCCTTGTAGATGGTGGACAGGTTTTGGGGAGTCAGAAAGTGAATTACTCGCTGCAGTATTCCTAGCTTCTGACTGCTCTTGCAGCCCCTGTGTTTATGTGGTGAGACCAGTTGAGTCTCTGGTCAATGACAACCCTCAGTTTTTGATAGTGGGGGATTCAATGATGGTAACACCATTGAAATGTCAAGGGGTAATGGTTAGATTATCTCTTATTCGTGATGGTCATTGCCTCGCATTTGTATGGCACGAATGTTACTTGCCACTTGTCAGCCCAAGCCTGGATATTGTCCAGATCTTTGGCACAGACTGCTTCAGTATCTGAGGAGTTGCGAATGGTGCTGAATGTTGTGTAATCATTGGCGAACATCCGCACTTCTGACCTTATGATGGAGGGAAAGGTCATTGATGAAGCAGCTGAAGATGGTTGGGCTGAGGACAATACCCTGAGGAATTCCTGCAGAGATGTCCTGGAGCTGAGATGACTGACCCTCCACAACCACAGTCATCTTCCTATGTGTCCGGTATGACTCTAACCAGCGGTGAGTTTGCTCTCTGAGAGCTATTGATCCCAGTTTTGCCAGGGCTTCTTGGCGCTACACTCAGCTGAACGCAGCCTTGATATCAAGGGCTGTCACTCTCCCCTCCCCTCTGAGTTCAGCTCTTTTGCCCGTGTTTGAACCAATGTTGTAATGAGATCAGGAGCTGAGTGGCCCTGGCAGAACCCAAACTGGGCGTCACTGAGCAGGTTATTGCTGAGCAGGAGCTGCTTCATGACCCCTTCCATCACATTACTGATGATGGAGAGTAGACTGATTTACTTACTTGGGCTGAAATGTTCATGTAAATTCCACACACAGCCCTCGTTCATGTCACTTGTGTGGGCCCAGCCAGACCACATTCATTCCTGGTTATTGGTGAGGCATACACACATGGCATTTAGGGCAGGACTTGCACCCCCGATTCTTTTGATTCACTCGTGGGACATGGATTTCACTTGCTAGGCCAATTTTTCTTGCACATTCCTAGTTACTCTTGAGAAGTTTATCAAATCTCTCCAGTCTGAAAGGAGGCCTTTTAGCCCATCGTGTCCACGCACCAACCCCACCCTCTGAAGAGCATCTCACCCAAACCCACCCCCTTACTCTATCCCTGTAACCCTGCATTTCCCATGGCCAATCCATCTAACCCGCACATCTTTGTATTGTGGGAGGAAACCGGAGCACACCCACACAGACATAGGAAGAATGAGCAAACGCCACACAGACAATCACCTCAGGGTGGAATCAAGCCCGGGTCCCTGGTGTTGGGAGGCAACCGTGCTAACCACTGAGCCACCGTGCTGGTGGTGGTAAGAAATGAATGGCTTGCTAGGCCATTTCAGGGGCAAGTTAAGAGTCAATCAGATTGCTGTGGGTCTGGAATCACATGTAGGCCAGACCAGGTATGGATGGCAAATTTCCTTCCCTAAAGGATATTAGTGAACCGGGTGGGGGTTGTCTAACCATCGTTGACAGTTTCATGCTCACCTCTAGATGCATTGGGGCAATTATGGAGGTAGTGGGTACAATTCTTTACTCTGCCTGTCATAATGGCAGCAGCACATTGGCACCATCCCTGACCATCCAGAAGAAGGCGTGCCAGAGGATTGAAGGATAACCAATGGTGTTAATGTCCCATTGTCAAAAGTCTTCCTCACCCAACTGGCTATAACTGTGACAACAGCTGCCCTGTGGTGGGTGTTCCCCTCCACAATGGTGGCTTGGCTAAAAATCACAATCTCCTTCAGGTCGTTCTGCTATAACATGGCAGTTGTGTTCCTCTGCTAACCTCACGCTGTAGAAAGTCACGCTATGGAAAACCGTGAGTGAAAACCAGGCTGTAGAGGATCGCCAACAGGAAATAGCTATACCTGCTCAGCAGAAAGCCTGCATTATCCATACAGCGTCCACAAATCCTCAATCGCGTTATAGCCAATTTGTGCTGATGGAACGCGCGTGACAGCAGTAATTCGGAACAGGAGACAGCCTGTGGCCATTTTCTCAATCGAAACCTATAAAACATCACAGAGGAGAATGAAAGCTTCATCATTTGGTGTGGACTCGTTGGGCCAAAGAGTCTGTTTCCACACTGTCGTGATTCTATGATGCTAAGATTCTGTCTGACAGGCTCCTACTGAGAATCAGATGCTTTTTCCTGCCTTGGGAGTGGCCCCACACTCCAATCCTTAATTCCATAGCACGCCTGCCCCTGGGCATGTTTGCCCCAGGAAATACTGCTTCATCGGTGCTTTGTTTGTCCTATTCTGGGCATCAGAAATCAACATCATTGAGCCCTCTTCACTGGTAGAAGGGGCTGTCTGGGTCTCACTGCTATAAAGCACTGACGTGACAATAGCCTGTGGCATTTGCCAATGCTGCCCATATGTGGTACTGCGTCAGCTTTGTTTCAGAAAGTTACAATTGTCCTTTTGATAAGGTCTAATCAACGTGTTCAGTGATGTTATGGCACACCTCTGCAGCAAAGTGAGGTTTGAATGCAGGCCTCCAAGCCCAGAGGTAGGGACAATACTGGCACGAGGACTCAGGTAGAAAACATAAGAACATAAGGACTAGGAGCAGGGCCTGCTCTGCCGTTCAATATCGTCATGGCTGATCTTTCTAGGACCCAGCATTGATGAGTCTAAACAGAAGGGGCACTCGTCTGAGTTAAAACGTGATTTATTGCACGATAGCAGTCGCCATTTTAGAAGGAATGGTAATTATCAATCCAGACACCCCACCCTCCCCTCAAAAGATGAATACTCTGGGAACTTGGGTTCAAGTCCTGCCATGGCAGATGGTGAAGTTTACAATCAATGAAATCTGGGATTTAAATCTAGCCTAATAGTGACCGTATAACCACTGCCCTTAACACCCCATCTGGTTCACTGATACACTTTAGAGAAGTAAATCTGACATGTAACAGCAACGATAATTGACACTTAACATCTCCGAAATGGCCCAGCAATCCCCTCAGTTCCAGGAGCACTGAGAGAATTTAACAAAAAAATTACTAGTCAGGCACAATGGAATTAAGAGTCTATTGGTGTCCCTGAAACCATTGTCGGAAAAACCCATCTGGTTCACTAATGCCCTTTTGGGAAGGAAACTGCCATCCTTATCTGTTTTGGCCTACACGTGACTCCAGACCAACAGCACTTTGTTTGACTCTTAACTGCCTTCTGGGTAATTAGGGATGGGCAACAAATGCTGGCCTGGCCAGTGATGCCCTCATCCCATTTAATGAATAAAAGAAATTACAAATTGGGAATTGTACACAATATATCTTGTCTGTATGCTTTATTGCAAACCTTGAATCATAGAATCCCTACAGTGTGGAAAACAGGCCATTCAGTCCATCAAGTCCACACTGACCCTCCCCCATCCCATATTTTCCATGGCTAATCCACCTAGCCTGCACAGCCTTGGAGCCCACGGACTGCTTATTGTGGCAAATCTGCCTGATCTGCACAACTTTGGACTATGGGAGGAAACTGGAGCACCTAGAGGGGACTCACACAGACACAGGGAGAATGTGAAAACTCAGACAGTCACCCGAGGATGGAATCATACCCAGATCCCCAGGAGCTGTGAGGCAGCAGTGCTGAACACTGAGCCACCGTGCCACCCAATCTTTGAGAAAGTACTATTCTTCTCAATGTACTTATTGATTCCTTTTACTATAAAGCAGTTTTAAATCTGTAACATTTCAATACTGCTTTTAATCTGCTGTTCTTTCAGCTTTGTATTGTTGCATTCATCAATACTGTTTGAAGTTCTGTTGCTGTAGAAATTATTAGACTCTGTATGCCAGTGATGTTACATTAATTTCTCTTTTCTTTTTTTAAACTCTTCAATTTCTTCAATCGTGACTTAAATTATGTAATAATGCTGTTCTGTCATGACTTATAGCTTTCAAGCTTTTACATTTTGGCTTTTATTCTGCAACACTGTATCTCTGTTCTGCTTACTGTGTTTCTTGCCTGTTTTTAACATTGAAAATAGTGGCTTCCTTCCTTTATCAGGGTTTTCCCCCATCTGTAGCCAAATTCAAAATCACACAACGCGAGGTTCTAGACCAACAGGTTTAATTGGAAGCACTAGCCTTCAAAAGCGCTACTCCTTCATCAGGTGGTCGTGGAGTACTCCTAGTGTTGTGTGATTTTTGACTTTGTACTACCCAGTCCAACACTGACATCTGCAATTCGTGTAGCCAAATTGGAATTAAATTCCTTTCCCACGAGCAAAATGGATATATTTTGGCCTTTCACTGCTCAAAGCATAACGACTGTGTTGGATAGATAGAATCCCTCAGTGTGGAAGCAGGCCATTCGGCCCATCAAGTCCACATCCTTTCCCTGTAACCCTGCATTCCCCATGGCTAACCCACCTAGCCTGCACATCCCTGGACACTATGGGCAAATTAGCATGACCAATCCACTCTAACCTGTGTGTCTTTGGACTGTCGGAGGAAACCCACACAGACACAGGGAAAAAGTGCAAAATCCATACCTGAGGGTGAAATCGAACCTGGGTCCCTGGCGCTGTGAGGCAGCAGTGTTAATCACTGAGCCACTGTGCCACCTCATTGCACAATTTTTAAAAATAATTCCCTCCGGCTACACGCTTTAAAAAGTCTCCTGCCAAAATCACAGTTTGATTACTGAGTCCCAGTCCTTTTAAATTCAAATTATTTTTGAATTTTCTTCTTCTTTTCACAGACCCCTACAGTGTGGAAACAGGCCCATTTGGCTCGACAAGTCCACACTGACCTTCTGAAGAGTAAACCACCCAGACCCATTCTCCTACCCTATTACTTTACATTTACCCCTGACGAAGGCACCTAACCTATACATCCCCGAACACTATGGGGCAATTTAGCATGGCCAATTCACCTAACCTGCACGTCTTTGGACTGTAGGAGGAAACCCACGCAGAAACAAGGAGAAGGTGCAAAATCCACACCAAACCTGCATATCTTTGGATTGTGGGAGGAAACCAGAGCACCTGGGGAGAAAGTGCAAACTCCACACAGTCACCCAAGGCTGGAATTGAACCTGGGTCCCTGGCACTGTGAGGAAGCAGTGCTAACCACTGAGCCACCATGCCACTCTTCTGCTAGGCTCTTTGCCTAATTTTTTTTCTACATTTGCTCTTCTCCACCTGAAATAAATACTGAGATCTTCCTGATCTTCTTTGGCATAAATTACTTTTCTGGCCTGATCACTGTCCCTTGTAGCTATGCTTTGCATAATTTATTTTCAATGGCATTGACGGTAGTTTTGAGAGGTAACATCATTTCTGTGTTTTTCCTATCTTCCTTGTCTGGACCTTTGAGCCATTTTAAAATGTAAAAAATCTTTCCTTTAGGAATCTCTAATTTAGAAATCTCCGGACCTTTTATTTGCTCCATACAGGATGGTCTTCTCCAAAAGTCCTTACTCACACAGTTTTCCCTGTACCTCTTGCTAGCTCTGAGGTGAAGGTAGTTTTCCCAGATTATTTCTTTCAGCTTTTCCCATGAGTGCTCGCGGCTGTCAAGTGCTTCATGTTTCAGCTTTTGAGTTTCCATGACTTCTTAAAGTGATTATACTCTTAAAATGGTATCTTCGTGTTTTCAAAAAAGTATTTATTTCAATTCTTTTGGAATTCTATTTCCACCCTTGGGGATGTCGACATGAAATTCAGTCCTACACGATAATATTTGCCCCTGTTGTCAGTACTACGCTGGGATATTCTAACATGGTGACTCAGTGGTTAGCACTGATGCCGCACAGCTATAGGGACCCCACGTTTGATTCCAGCCTCGGGCGATTGTCTGTATGGAGTTTGTACATTCTCTGCGTGGGTTTCCTCCCACTGTCCAAAGGTATGCAAGTTAGGTGAATTGGCCATGCTAAATTGCCCATCGTGTTCAGACATGTGTAGGTTAGGTGCATTCATCATGGGCAAATGTAGAGTAATAGGGTAGGGGGAATGGGTCTGGGTGGGTGACTCTTCGGAGGGCCAGTGTGGACTTGTTGGGCCAAAGGGCCTGTTTCCACACTGTAGGAATTCTATATTAGGGACATTTAAGCAACTGCTGGACAAGCACATGGATGGCAGTAAATTGAGGGATGTGTAGGTTAGATTGATCTTAGATTAACTTAAATGCTTGGCACAACATCGTGGGCTGAAAGGCCTTTACTGTTCTATGTTTGAGGTAGTTCATGTCACCAATCCTCGTTGTTGACACTGTGTCTAGGGCTTTGTCTAATGATCAATGGTGGAGGTTAGACCATTGGTGAGTCCACATAGAGCAGTGTTTTTCTTAAATCAACAAATGGCTTATTATATGTTCGCAAGGAGCACATTAGTAGCCAGGCATAGTTGTTAAGGAACAAGCACAGAATATGCTTGAGAAACTTAACAGTTCTAAACACTTCTGAAGAAGAGTCACACTGAACTCAAAATGATGCTGCCCAGACCGATTTAGTTTCTCCAGCGTGCTTTGTGTTTATTTCAGATCTGTTCAGGATGCTTGGGAAGCTGTACAGACTACACATACTTCCTTCTGATATGTAAGCTTTACCCAACTGTCTCTATCCTGAGTTATCAGGACATTCCTGATTATGCCCAAACATTGATTCTCCTGCTCCTCGGATGCTGCCTGACCTGCTGTGCTTTCCCAGTGCAAAACTTTTTGATTCTGATCTCCAGCATATGCAGTCCTCACTTTCTCCTCTTTCCTAAGTTAGTATGGTATCATCAGATTAGTATCTTTGGCATTAACTACTTCAGAACCACTGACTTAAACAACACGGGTTTCTTTTGATAAGCAAAATTCTCCTATGTATCAGTTTTGTTATTCACAAAGTTTGTTAGTTGGACAAGGCTAGAATTGGCCTTTCTAATGTGTGCGATAAGATCGTCATCAAGAGATAGATCATCCATCAATGTACGTCCGAGATAGCAGCATTTTCTGGATGTTTCTGCCAGTACCTTGTTGCATCTGATCACAAACAACATCCTGTTCCTTATCAACACCTTTGATGGTGATGGAGAACCTGTCATAGACATGGGAGTCTGGATCAGTGGTGCTGGAAGAGCACAGCAATTCAGGCAGCATCCGACGAGCAGCAAAATGCTGCCTGAATTGCTGTGCTTTTCCAGCACCACTGATCCAGAATCTGGTTTCCAGCATCTGCAGTTATTGTTTTTACCTCATAGACATGGGAGTGGTGATCCTTGAGCATTCAGAGCTCATTTTCATCTGGACAACTGAATTTGCATTCAGACGTTGTCTTGGCTTTGAGTCTTGGAAGCTTAATGATCTACCTTCATTGTCTAAGAAGGACCTATCCATTACTGCCTTAAAAAAATTCAAGGATACCGCCTCTATTGTCTTCTGAGGCACCAATTTCCAGAGTAGTACAATTCTCTGAGGAAAACTTATTCTCCTCATTTCTGTCTTGAAAGGGTGACTCCTAATTTCGAAACCGTGTCCCCTAGTTCTGGACTCACCCGCAAACAGGAAATATCCTTTCCCACGTCCACCTTGTTGAGACCATTTATGATCTTATACATTCAGTCAAGTCACCCACCTTGTGGGCGGCACGGTGGCACAGTGGTTAGCACTGCTGCCTCACAGCGCCTGAGACCCGGGTTCATTTCCCGCCTCAGGCGACTGACTGTGTGGAGTTTGCACGTTCTCCCCGTGTCTGCGTGGGTTTCCTCCGGGTGCTCCGGTTTCCTCCCACAGTCCAAAGATGTGCAGGTCAGGTGAATTGGCCATGCTAAATTGCCCGTAGTGTTAGGTAAGGGGTTAATGTAGGGGTATGGGTGGGTTGCGCTTCAGCGGGGCGGTGTGGACTTGTTGGGCCGAAGGGCCTGTTTCCACACTGTAATGTAATGTAAAAAAAAAATCTTCTAAACACCAGCAAACGACTTTGGAAAACAGATTTGAATGGAGGTGGGCTGCGCAAATGAAAATAGTCACAAAACACAGTGGAAGGAAAGATTGCACTTATATGACTCCTTTTGTGTCTTTTTTTAAAATTCATTGCATGTGGACATCATTGGCTTAACCAACATTCATTGTCCATCCCTAATTGCCCAGAGGGCAGTTAAGAGTCAACTACATTGCTGTGGGTCTGGAGGGTGGACCGGGTAAGGACGGCAGTTTCCTTCCCAAAAGGACATTAGTGACCCAGATATTTTTTTCCCGACAATGGATTCACGCTCACCATTAGACTCTTAGTTCGAGACTTATTTTTGTTTCAAATTCAAACTTCACCAACTGCCATGGTGGGTTTGAACCCAGGTCCCCAGAACACTCCCTGGATCGCTGGATTAATAGACCTGCTGTGCTTTTCCAGCACCACACTCTCGACTCTGATCTCCAGCATTTGCAGTCCTCACTTTCTCCTCGCTGAATTAATAGTCCAGCAATAACACCACTCGGCCATCACCTCCCTATGTCTTGCTGTCTTGCACGCATAGCAAGCGATCTGAGTCAAGTCCGACTGAGGCAGCTGACACTACATTCAATGCTCTTTAGGTTACAGAGGAAAATTACCTTTGTAAAGGTGACTTGTCTGTGGAGAAATGAATAAGTTTGCCACCCTGGCAACTCACCAGCAGCACAGTTCAGTAACCTGGATGTAGAGGTCAGTAGGCCTTTTAGGATTATCCATCCATTTGAATGGGTCACCAATTACCTGTGTGACCACACAACAACATACATCTATAAAACACCTTCATTGCAACAAAACACCCCAAGGTATTATCTAGGAATATGTTAGACATTGAGCTACATAATAAGACAAGGAACCAAAAGCTTGGTCAAAGAGGTCAGTTTTACAGAGCAGCTTTTAATGTGTGTGATAAGAACGTCTCATTGAGAGGGTGATTGTATCTGTCAAAATGGCTGCCCTTGGTGACTTCATCAAATTTTGTTGAACTGTTGATGGAAAATAATGTTTGACATATTGAACCAGATTTTACTTGGATTTAAAAAGCAATTTTGTAGATGCAGTTCAGAAAAGACTGTTAATTTACACAGCATATTGAATAGTCACAAAAGTGGCTTCATCCTGGTTAATTCCTGCAGCTGCCACTGTGCCCACATTCTAATGTCACAAACACTGGTGAAGCCACTTTACATTATGAAATGCTGCTCAGCTTACTAACTGAGTGTGCGTGAGCTGTGATTGGTGCTGGGAAGTATTAGGACAATATAAGGCCTCTGAACATAAACTAACACTGCTGTTCCTAAGATCCCTACTTCCCATGGTCTCCCTCTCTACTCCATAACAGGGTACGGTCATCACTCTCAGCTACCTCCCTAAATAACACTGTTCCCATTCAATCCAATGCCTTTCAAACCCTACAACTCTTCACTCATTTCGGCCATCTGAAAAAGCTCTAATCATATTGTAGCTGGGTGAACCTCATAGAATATGCGTTCCCTGATTGGGGCTGTTAACCTGGGAATCCTGGCTGACAGATATAAACAGGAGTCTCAGGGGATCTGTTCACTCTCAGAGCTGGCTCTGAGGGAGCCAGACCAGTGTCAAGTACAGAGCATGTGTGAATAAAGGGTAACTTGGCCTCTATGGATTTATTTCACATAACACTTTCAAAGCTCCTTACAAAAGATAACAGGCTAAGACTCTCAATGTGAGCTTCTCCAGGTATCAGTGGGTACTTTGTAATTGGATAAAGCGCCATGACCCAGAACACTGATTCTAACTTTATTACCTGGGACTGCAGGACTGTAACCAGTGCTTTGGGAATCACTTCCCATCTGTTTGTAATTTAGAGCTTGACTTATCCAGTCAATATAAAAGGTGATCCTGTTTTTATGAACCTAAAAGATCTCAGCTGCGACACATATGGTTATCACATTTACCTCCGCGCCTGGCCTCTTTCTTAAAGTAGGAAAATCGCTGCTATTTCTCAAGTGTCAAGGTCAGTCAAGGGATGGTTGTAACCACTGGGATATTTCAGTTTCCAAATCGATGGCACGCAACACCTCAAGTTGTGACCTCTGGGACATCCCATCTGGAGTGTAGCAAACTCAGACTGAGGAAACTTGTATCGAGGCAATTATTATCCATACACTGAAGGTCACAACTCCCTGGGCTAGATTCGCCCTTCCATGAAAACCAATAACATTGACCTTGAGCCTTTTGACTTCAGTTGGAGCAATACCCCAAAGTATTTGGAGAGGTGATGGCCTAGTGGTATTATGATTGGATTATTAACCCAGAGGCCCAGGTAATACTTTAGGAGCCTGGGTTCGAATCCTGCCACAGCAGAATTTGAATCCAACAAAAATCTGGAATTAAGGGTCTAATCTGGAATTAAGGGTCCACTGTGCATTGTTGGAAAAACCCACTTGGTTCACTCATGTCCTTTAAAGCAGGAAGCTGCCATCCTTACCTGGTCTGGCCTACATGTGACTCCAGACCCACAGCAATGTTGTTGAGTTTTAGCCCCCCTCTGGGATAATTAGAGATGGGCAATAAATCCTGATCTAGGCAGTGACACCCTCATCCAACGAATAAAGAAAAATTTAGCTTGGATCAACCTTGAATTGGTGAATAGTGTTTGAGAATCTTTGGGATTGGCTAATTGGCGGAAAGTGAGCTAATGCGAAATGGGATGCAGTGTTCGTACAGTGCACACATCTAAAAGTTTGCTTTTAGCCCGCAGTTTTGGGGATAATTGATAAAAATGTTGACAGCCGGCTCTGGGTGATTACTTGAATATAAAGAATGTGCAGGGATGTGGGGAGGAGTTAGGAGATTGGCATGAGACAGTGAAGGACCAAATGGTCTCATTTTGCTCTGTAACAATTCTGTGAATCTGTGATTTAATTGCATCTGGAAGCACTCAAACAAACAAGATTGGCATTCAGCAACTAGTTTTTTTTCAGATCAGTAGCCTTACATCCATTGAAGGTTTGGCGGGTTCAAGCTGATACATAGCAACCCAATGCTATGTATTAGCACTGCTGCCTCACGGCGCCAGAGACCCGGGTTCAATTCCCGCCTCAGGCGACTGACTGTGTGGAGTTTGCACGTTCTCCCTGTGTTTTCGTGGGTTTCCTCCTGGTGCTCCGGTTTCCTCCCACAGTCCAAAAATGTGCAGGTCAGGTGAATTGGCCATGCTAAATTGCCCGTAGTGTTAGGTGTAGGGGAATGGGACTGGGTGGGTTGCTCTTCGGAGGGTCGGTGTGGACTTGTTGGGCCAAAGGGCCTGTTTCCACACTGTAAGTAACCTAATCTAATTACAGGATTGGCTCAGTGTCCAAGGGAGATGGTGTGGATCCCTGGACATGGCACTCGATGTACAGAGCAGGAAGTTCCAGGGAAGAGAACTGTTTGAAATTCCTTAGCCTCCTGCTCCTCTGTCCCAGCTTGCTCGGCCAGATCTGCTACCTTACTCCTATCCCTCTAGAGGTTTTTTTATTCATTCACAGGATGAGGGTGTCGCTGGCTAGGTTAGCATTTATTACCCATCCCTAATTGCCCAGATGGCAGATAAGAGTCAACCACAATGCTGTGGGTCTGGAGTCACATGTAGGTCAGACCAGGTAAGGATGGCAATTTCCTTCCCTAAAGGGCATTAGTGACCCCGATGGGCTTTTCTGACAATTGATTCCAGATTTTTATTGAATTCAAATTTCACCATCTGCCATGGCAGGATTTGAAACTGGGTCTCCGATGAAGAGTCGTCTAAACTTAAAATGTTAGCTTGTTTTCTCTCTCTATGGATGCTGCCTGACCTGCTGTGATCTCCAGCATGTTTTGTTTTACCCACAACGTTACCTGGGTCTCTGGATTAACAGTCCAATGATAATACCTCTCCCTGAGTTGCAGCAATACAGGACATTGGTTCGGCCACTTTTGGAATACTGCTTTCAGTTCTGGTCTTCTTGCTATAGGAAACATGTTGTTAAACCTGATTTGGAGATGCCAGAGTTGGACTGGGGTGTACAAAGTTAAAAATCACACAACACCAGGTTATAGTCCAACAGGTTTAGTTGGAAACACTAGCTTTCGGAGCACAGCTCCTTCATCAGGTAGTTTGTCACAATCACCTGATGAAGGAATGGCGCTCCGAAAGCTAGTGCTTCCAATTAAACCTGTTGGACTATAACCTGGTGCTGTGCAATTTTTAATGCTGTTAAACCTGAAGGGGTTAAGAAAGCACTCACAAGGATGTTGCTGGGGTTGGGGGGTTTGAGTTATAGGGAGAGGCTAAATAGGCTGGGGCTGTTTTCTTTGGAGCTTTGGATATTGACAGATGACCTTTCAGAGGTTTATAAGATCATGAGGGGTATGGATAGAGTGAATAGCCGAGGTCTTTTTTCCAGAGTAGGGGGGTCTAAAACTAGAGGGCATAGGCTTTGGGGTGAGAGGGAAAAGATTTAACAGGGACTTAAGAGGCAACGTTTTCACACAGAGGTTGTTGGAATGAGCTGCCAGAGGAAGTGGAGGAGGCTGATACAATTACAGCATTTAAAAGGCATCTGGATGGATATTTGAATGGGAAAGGTTTAGAGGGATATTGTCGCAAAGTTAGTCCCCTTTTGTTTCTAAAAGCTGTTCCTTGGCTCCAAGGAGACTCTGTCCTTGATTTTTTTCAGAGGGGTAATAAGCCAGGCTGGACTCCAATCAGTCTGGTTTAGTACAGAGGTGAAAAGGATTTTGAGAAGCCTTTTGTTCATATGTAAACAGATGAGACTTCGGGCCAAAGTGGTCATGTTTTAGATGTGACCTGTATAATAAAAGGGGAGTGGTCAACTCTTTAGCTGGGCTGAGCAGTTTAGTTCAGTCTTGAACTGGGAAGTTCAACAGGGAGCTGTGTGGGAACTCTCGCTCTCTCTTTTCTGCCCTTCAGCTTTGACCTGTAAGCACGTGCTCCATTCATACTGGTTTTTAAAGGGAGTTTGCTTATTGGGACTGTTGTGTATATTCAGATAAGCATAATTAAGTCTAGTTGGACAGGTTGAGTTCTGTAAGTGTTCTTTATTCTGTTCTTTGTGTTTCATTGTGTAATTTTATGAATAAAGTTTTGTCTGTTTTAAACTCTATTAGTCAACCTAGCTAACTTACTCTGAGTAATTTTCACTGTACGCTTACCGAAACAAATTGCAAAGTTATGATCTGGGGCTGCCTGCTTAAGAATGTTTTGACTGGTCTGGCTTAGACCATAACAGATTGAGGGCTCGTCCGGGATTTTAAACAGCGAGTGGTCGGTGTTAGTCTCTTTATTTTGGGTGTTGGTTTGGTTAGGAAGACAAATCTTGGGATAGTATTGGCTCTTTCAGTCACCAAAAGTTTTCTGGATGTGGACGTGGTGACTTTGGAAGTTTTGCAACAGGCAAATAAGACCAAGAATTAGCCTAGAAGCTAGAATTGGAACTGCCTGGTTCTGTGAGGAAAAGAGAGATAATCACAGTAGCAGCTCAGCATTTAAACTTGCCGGAGAAACCATCAGAATTATTACAGATGGCAAGAATTCAATTACAGATGAAGCAGCTTGAGTTGGAGGCAAGTTATGGTCTGGGGCTGCTTGCTTAAGAATGTTTTGAGTGGTCTGGTCTAGTCCATAACAATATGGACCAAATGCTGGCAAATGGGACTAGATTGAGTTGGGATATCTGATTGGAATGGACGAGTAGGACCAAAGAGTCTGCTTCCATGCTTAGATTAGATTCCCTCCAGTGTGGACACAGGCCCTTCAGCCCAACAAGTCCACACTGACCCTCGGAAGAGAAACCCACCCAAACCCATTTTCCCTCTGACTAATGCAACTAACAGTATGAGCAATTTAGCATGGCCAATTCACCTGACCTGCACACCTTTGGATTGTGGGAGGAAACTGGAGCACCCAGTGGAAACCTACACAGAGAGAATGTGCAAACATCACACAGACAGGCGGGAATCGAACACAGGACCCTGGTGCTGTGAGGCAGCAGTGCTAACCACTGAGCCACTGTGCCGCCATAACTGTACATCTCTATGATTCTATGACCAAGGGTAACCCCTAGGAAGAAGCTCTCCCTTTCTCATGGTGTATTGTATAAAGTCTCTAATATGTTAGCACAATGCCCACTTTTTTTTAATCAAAAATTTCAGAGAGTTTCTGGAATTACTGTTGATAGAGCTCAGGTGAAGTGTCCCCAAAAGATCGTTGAGGTGTCTCAGTCTTTGTTCAGATGCCCAGCCGTAATGAAACAGTGAAAGCCTGAGTAAACAGTCCTGGACAATACAGAGCTGTTGCAATGTCAAGGGAGGCCATTCAGCCCATCGGGTTTCGCGGGCTCTCTGAATGGGACATCTCGCGTGGCCCCATTCTCAAGCTTCCTCAGTGGAGCCTTCTTTTTCAAATAGTGGTCAAACTCCCCCTTGGATGCGTCAATTGAAGCTGCCTCCACCATACTCCTATTCCAGTGCCTAATAGTTTCTCCTCATCTCATTTTGGTCTCTTTTATTAATTATTTTAAACCTGTCGTTCTGGATCCTTCATACAAGTGGAAATGTTTTTTTCCTACCTAGTCTGTCCAGACGTGTTACGAATTTGAATACTTCAATCAGATGTCCTTTGGCGTTCTCGTCTCCAAGGACACCATTCTACTTTTGCAACCAAAATTCATCCCCTCTGGGACCATTCACATTAACCTCCCTGTCCTGCCTGCACTGCCTTCTGTTATGGATCAGATCAGACCAGACCCCCTCAAAAGTATTTTAAGAAAGTAGATCATATTCTAACTTATTATTAATTTAAAGGCAAATGTGGGCGGCACGGTGGCACAGTGGTTAGCACGGGGGGATACTACTAAGGTGAGGGGAGAAAGTTTTAAAAAGGACATGAGGGGCAAGGTTTTTACACAGAGAGTGGTTCGTGTGTGGAATGAAATGCTACAGGGAATGATGGATGCTGATGCAGTGGCAATATTTAAAAGACATTTGGATAAGCGCATGAATAGGAAAAGTTTAGAGGGATATGGGCAAAACACAGCCAAATGGGACTGGTTTAGCTTGAGATTATGGTCAGCGTGGACTAGTTGGATAGAAGAGGCTGCTTCCAAGGTGTATGACTTGTCAAACTATATCAAAATATCGTTTATTCAACACTATAGTTAACATACAACAAAAGAAAAATGAACTTAGAATAACAATTCTGTTAGAAAACTTAACAGAATAATAGATACTGTAACTATTACTAATTAACTATTCCAATATAGTAACATCCCATAAACACATCCCTTGGGCAAAAAGACAAATTCAGAAATCAGATTTTATTCACATGCAATGCCAGCAGTAGGAAGAGAAACCCCAGTGTCTAGCTGTAACTGAGCGAGGGGGAAAAGATCATTTCTACTTCTTCAAAGTTCCAGCCGCTTCTGCTGAATTAAAAGCTGAAAAAAAGACTAGAAATCCTGGTTTGTGGAGCTGGACCACACCCATCCAGGCTGCTTCTATTGTTCCAATTTAAGGAAAGCCCCAAGGCCTCGCAAGCTGCTTACATTACCACAGACCGCTCAGCGCCCCTCATTCAATCTCTCTCTTAAAAGAAACCAGGACCAAATGCACCTCTTGAAAGCCACACCAGCCTCAACATTTCACATTAAAATGTTCAGAAGTGAGCCCTTTGCTGCTTTTCAATCACCTTGCTGGGTTTGAGGAGATGTAGGCAGATGAAATGTTAGCTACCAAAGTATCATGCAGTGTCTCCTCCGAGTGCTAGGGGACAATTTAAGTCTTGACCAACCTGATATCAATTCTCCGGTGGCATTTTCCAGTGACGAATTACCTATTCCTTTTGAAATTATGTCTTGCATGAACAGGGAGCTGAAGCAACATTGCATCGCAAGCCAACATGGCCACAGAGGCTTTTTAGGGCCTTAAGTATGTGGGGAAAATATTACCTGATAGAATGGCAGATGGGCCATTCATGTTAGTAATATTTCCGAATATGTGACTGTGTGGAGTTTGCACGTTCTCCCCGTGTCTGCGTGGGTTTCCTCCGGGTGCTCCGGTTTCCTCCCACAGTCCAAAGATGTGCAGGTCAGGTGAATTGGCCATGCTAAATTGCCCGTAGTGTTAGGTAAGGGGTAAATGTAGGGGCATGGCTGGGTTGCGCTTCGGCGGGTCGGTGTGGACGTGTTGGGCCGAAGGGCCTATTTCCACGCTGTAATGTAATCTAATCTAATCTAACCTGCTCAGGGATATTAAGACACATCTCTGAAGGAGGTAGGACTTAAATGCTGGCCTCCTGGCTCAGAGATGGAGACACTACCACTGCACCACAAGACCACTCCATAGTGAAATCAGATTTAATCTCGACAAGCAGTCACGGCAAGACTGGAAGCCATTCATGTTAGCATTAATTCATAGGAATGCTAACAGTTAAGATGTTATCAATAAGTTAGTTGATGTACCTGATAGGGGCTCATGTGGTAGCATCCCTATCTCTGAGCTAGGAGGCCCACGCTCATGTTCCACCTGTTCCAGAGGTATACCAAACCAGGTTGAGGAAGGAATCTCTGTTTACGTGTTTTGTGGCGCAATGGGTGCTTGAGCTGAAAAGGTTCAATCCTGCCTGCCCAGGAGCTGCCTTTGAAAGGCTGTTGGGCATTGACTGGTGGAGGAGGTGATGGCTGATTGCATTATTTCTCCCACTATCGACATTTTAATTTGATCTGAGTTTTCTTTTTAGTTACAGCCCCTTAATAGGCTGCTGGGGTTATTTTGTACATCTACAATTTGTTTTCAGTCTTCACAAAAAGGGCATTCAAATGTTTACAAAAGAGTGTCAGCTGAGAGGATTCAGGGGTTTGTAGGCTATATGGTTGGTTTAATTAAAGTCTCACTTGAAGTATATGCCTGGACTGTGTCTAAAACCATTTCACTGCTAGTGGATAACAATTCAGTTCATCCTCCTGATGTTGGCTCTTTCATGATTAGATTCCCTACAGTGTGGAAACAGGCCCTTCGGCCCAACACGTCCACACCGACCCTCTGAAATGTAACCCACCCAGACCCGTTTCCATCTGACTAATGCACCTCACACTATGGACAATTTAGCATGGCCAATTCACCTGGCCTGTGGGAGGAAACCCACACAGACAGTCGCCCAAGGGTGGAATCGAACCTGGGACCCTGGTGTTGTGAGGTAGCAGTGTTAACCACTGAGCCATTCTGCCACCCCATGTGATCTGATTGATCCCACACTGGGCTTTTACCCCATACAGCACGGTAATTTTATGAAGGTTCTTATCAATTTCCCTTTCCTCTTTGAATGTCATTGTTGGATCTGCCCCCATCACCCTTTCATGACAAACGTTTAAACTCCCAGTTACTCACTCTGCAACAACCATGATTCAGCATTTCCCATGTGGTTCTTTTGCATATCACTAGATATTAGAAATATTAAGCGCTTCTGCAAGTTTACTCCATCAAAGCCTGTGATGATTTTAACACCCCATTAAATCCCCTGTTAGCCTTCTCTGTACCATGCTGTATAAAGGTTTGGTCAAGGCAAATCAGGGCAGGACTTACACACTTAATGGTAAGTCCTGGGGAGTGTTGCTAAACAAAGAGATATTGTAACTTCATATCTTCTTGAAAGTGGAGTCACAGGGAGACAGGATAGCAAGGACAATGTTTAGTATGCTTGCCTTTGTTAGCGAGCGCATTGAGTATAGGAGTTGGGACGTCATGTTGCGATCGTACTGCACATTGGTTCGGCCACTTTTGGAATACTGCGTGCAATGCTGGTCTCCCTGCTATAGGATGGATGTTGCGAAACTTGAAAGGATTCAGAAAAGATTTACCAATGTTGGAGCTACAGGGAGAGGCTGATTAGATTAGATTCCCCACAATGTGGCCCTTCAGCCCAACCAGTCCACACAGACCCTCTGAAGAGTAACCCACCCAGACCCATTTCCCTCTGACTAATGCACCTAACACTATAGGCAGTTTAACGTGGCCAATTCACTGGACCTGCACATCTTTGGACTGTGGGAGGAAACCAGAGCACCCGGAGGAAAACCACGCAGACACGGGGAGAATGTGCAAACTCCACACAGACAGTTGCCCGAGGCTGGAATCAAACTTGGGATCCTGGTGCTGTGAGGTAGTAGTGCTAACCACTGGGCCACCCGGCCACCCCCTGGGTCTTTCCTCCCTGGAGTGTCAGAGGCTGAGGGGTGACCTTATAGAGGTTTATAAAATCATGATGGGCATGGATAGGGTAAGCATTGTGTGGGAGTCCAAAACTGGACAGCCTAGGTTTAAGGTGAGGGGGGAAAGATATAAAAGGGACTGCAGGGGCAACTTTTTCACGCAGAGGATGGTGGTTATATGGAATGAGGTGCCAGAGGAAGTGGTGGAGGCTGGTACAATGGCAACATTTAAAAGCCATCTGGATGGGTACGTGAATAGGAAGGGTTTAGAGGGATATGGGCCAAGTGTTGGCAAATAGGACCAGATTAATTTAGGATACCTAACACTATAGGCAGTTTAACGTGGCCAATTCACTGGACCTGCACATCTTTGGACTGTGGGAGGAAACCAGAGCACCCGGAGGAAAACCACGCAGACACGGGGAGAATGTGCAAACTCCACACAGACAGTTGCCCGAGGCTGGAATCAAACTTGGGATCCTGGTGCTGTGAGGTAGTAGTGCTAACCACTGGGCCACCCGGCCACCCCCTGGGTCTTTCCTCCCTGGAGTGTCAGAGGCTGAGGGGTGACCTTATAGAGGTTTATAAAATCATGATGGGCATGGATAGGGTAAGCATTGTGTGGGAGTCCAAAACTGGACAGCCTAGGTTTAAGGTGAGGGGGGAAAGATATAAAAGGGACTGCAGGGGCAACTTTTTCACGCAGAGGATGGTGGTTATATGGAATGAGGTGCCAGAGGAAGTGGTGGAGGCTTGTACAATGGCAACATTTAAAAGCCATCTGGATGGGTACGTGAATAGGAAGGGTTTAGAGGGATATGGGCCAAGTGTTGGCAAATAGGACCAGATTAATTTAGGATATCTTGTTGGCATGGTCAAGTTGTACAGAAGAGTCTGTTTCTGCGCTGTACATCTCAATGACTCTATGACTCTAACTTGTTCAGATATCCGTTCCCCACCTCCCCAAACATAAGTGACATCCATTAAGGATTCTGGGCCATTTAATATGAAGACTTCCAACTGGATGAACAATGATATCTGCAATGTTTACCTTCACAGGTGGGCTCTTCCTCTGCAGCAGCAGCAGTACAGATTGCTCACATTGGGAGGTGTATGCCGGGAATAGGCTTGGTCCTTTTCCTGGATGGAATTGGATGAATCCATCACAAAGGAAGCAGATATTTTCTCTGTTAAAGATATGAAATAAGAAGTGTTGATGTTCAATGTGGAACATGAAAACGCTATTCGGCCCATCGGGTCTGTGCATTTCTGGAAGTCATGTCTGTTCCTCTCCATCAGCCACGGGTGACATGGTGGCTCTGTGGCCAGCACAGCTGCCTCACAGCGCCAGGGACCTGCGTTCAATCCCAGCCTCGGGCGACTGTCTGTGTGGAGTTTATATGTTCTCCTCATGTCTGCGTGGGTTTCCTCCCATAGGTCAAAGATGTGCAGGTTAGATAGACTAGCCATGGGAATATAGTTTTTCAGAGTGCACTCAATGGACCAAACACTCAATGCTTCCACAATGTATTGATCCTATAATCAGCCACTTGTCCAATGCATTTAAATCTCTGAAAGAATGGTTTTGCAAGAAACCGCCTTGTCTAATGATGTGAACAGAAGTGGATCATTGACTTAGACCTGACTGATTAGTATTACCTGTTTCCAATAACAACCTGTTTATCTTAACTTTTCAAGATCCCATTCCCCTTTGCACACAGAGCGTTGGAGGCGGGAATTCCACTACTTGCTCTAAGGATCTAAATCAAAATTGAGGCCTAAGCAAGTTCAATTGAAACATTCAAGGGGATAATTATTCCAACAGAAATGGTATGCAGGGTTATGGGGGAAAGGCAGGAGATTGGCACTAGGGGATAGAACAGGTAAAGGTGTGATGGACCAAATGGCCTCCTTCTGTGCCGTAACAATGCTGTGATTCTAACTGTACTCTTTGAACTAGAGGATTAATTTTATGAGGTTACTCTGTGAGGCAATTCTCCAAACCTGATGTTGGATCAGAGAATCAACATGATGGCATTAATACCCTATTGGGTGCCTAGTGAGATTTTTCACCTAACTCACACCTCTGACTCTTTAAATTACTGAAAATGGCAAAGGGATAAGAGTCAATAAAGGGAAATATTTTCATGTGGCAGGTAGTTATGAACTGGGCCGCACTGTCTGATAAGGCGATGAACGCAGACTCAGTAATAACTTTCAAAAGCGAATTGATTAAAAAGTTTGGAAACAAATTTGTTCATTTCATGGGAAGGAGTTGGATGGGTCTGACAGCCAGCCAGCACATAAACAAAATAACACATATCTTCACAGTGCTGTATAATTCCAGCAATCTATGGTTTTCAAACATAGAAAGCAAGCTCTTAATATTTCCAGAACTATCAGACTGTATACATTGTCAGCATTGTTTCATTTATTGGGGGGATTTTGCAGACTAACTAACGGTAACTCATCTACTCACCAAAGCAGGAGTCAGTTTGTCTTCTACAACTGTTTATTTACATTCATATTTCAATACAAACTATTGTCTACTCTCTGTCCTTTCCTAACCAACTGCCCTTACAGGGGAAAACCAGCCCTTAAATACATTCTCCAGTGAGTGTCAGTTGCTTTCTGTAATCTATTGAGTGCGCTCTGGTTTCTGGACTCTTGAAAAATTGTGAGAAGTTTGAGTCTGTCTGCCATAAAGTGGGCATATGAAGGGCACAATGGCCTAGTGGTTATTATTACTGGCCTGTTAATCCAGAAACCCAGTTTAATGTTCTGGGGACCTGGGTTCAAACCTTGCCACAGACGATGGCGAAATTTGAATTCAATTAAAATCTGGAATTAGGAGTCTGATGTTGACCATTAATCTGTTGTTGATTGTCAGGAAAATCTTATCTGGGTTCACTAATGTCCTTGAGGGAAGGAAACTGCCATCCTTTCCTGGTCTGGCCTACACATGATTCCAGACCCACAAGAATGTGGTTGACTATTAACTGCCCTCTGGGATGGGCAATAATTTCTGGCCTGGCCCGTGATGCTTATGATCCCATAAATGAACAAAGGAAAAACATGTCATAGAAGAAGAGCAGCAGAGATTGTTAAAACTGATACTGGGCTTGGCAGGATTGCCCTATGTGGAGAGATTGGGTTGATTGGGTCTGCGTTCATTAGACTTTAAAAGGGGGCTCTGATTAGATTAGATAGACACCCTACAGTATGGAATCAGCCCCTTCAGCCCAACAACTCCACACTGACCCTCCAAAGAGTAACCCACCCAGATCCATTCCCCTACATTTACCCCTGACTATGGGCAATTTATCATGGCCTATTCACCTGACCTGTACATCTTTGGAAACCAGAGCACCCAGAGGAAACCCACACAGACACAGGGAGAATGTGCAAACTCCACATAGACAGTCACCCAAGGCTGGATTCGAACCTGGGTCCCTGGCAGCAGTGCTAACCACTGAGCCACTGTGCCGCTGTGAAATATGTAGAACTTGAAGAGGGCTGGACAGACTAGATATATGATGGATGATTTACAGATTGGGGAGTATTGAACCCGGACACACAATCTATACAAACTAGACCAATTAGGACTGAGATTAAGAAACTTTCCTTCACTCAAACGGTAGTGACCCAGTGGAATTCTCCACCACAGAAGGCTGTGGAGGCCATGTCGCTGAATATATTCAAGAAAAAGATTAATATATATATTTAAATCCTAAAGGCAGCAAAGTGGATAGAGGGAAAGCAGGAATGTGGTGTAGAGATAGAGGATTGGTTATGTTCTTATTATAGAGTCTTACAGCACGGAAACAGACCCTTTAGTCCAACCAGTCCATGCCAACCATAATACCAAACTGCACCAGTCCCACCTGCCTGCTCATGGTCCATATCCCTCCAAACCTTTCCTATTCATGTACTGATCCAAATGTCTTCTAAAGGTAACTATACCGCATCCATCACTGCAGCTCATTCCACAAATGAACTGTTCTCTGTGTAAAATAAAATTGCCCCTAACGTCTTTTTAAAATCTTCCTTCTCTCACCATAAAAATATATCCCTAGTCTTGAAATCCCCCACCCTAGGGAAAGAATATCGAATAGTAGAGCAGGCTGGGAGGGCTGAATGGCTCACTTCTGCTCTCTAAAAGGCACCATCGTTTACGACATAGTCACTTTAAGCTACTTTTGATATCTAATAAATCCTGGCATCAATCTTGAACTCATATCTTTGTAGTTTAGAGCATTAACTCGTTGAGTCATTCAGGGTATTCCATGTGTTACACACATGATGGCCTGTAATTATTCCATTAGTCTTGAAGTTATTAATTGGCTGTTAGTGAACATTCAACGTATTTGTACAAGATTCCTCTGTTGGTGATTGTACTTGAGATACATACTGAGCATTCAATAGATGTTAATATTGATCATTGTTTCCTAGATATAAACAATTTTGCTCCTTATTCTTTCCTTGAATAATATTACACAGAAACTGGCTCTGTCCTTGAGCTTCCAAGACACATTCCACGCTACTGGTGTTTTATGGGCATCCAAGGTTCATGTGTAAAATTGTCTCTTCGTTTCAGTTCTGTGTCATTCCACCAGCAGAGACTTTGCCAGATACTGTCAACTAAAATGTTACACTTAATTAAAAATATTGGGAATGGGAGGATTGTTATCCCAGATCCACAGCACTGGATCCACAGATTCCAAACACCACCACCACTTCCGTCTAGAAGGACAAGAGCAGCAGGTACATGGGAACACCACCCCCTGCAATTTCCCCTCCAAATGTCACTCACCATCCTGACTTGGAAATACATCACTGTTCGTTCACTGTCGCTGGGTCAAAATACTGGAATTCCCTCCTTAAGGGCCTTGTGGGTCAACCCACAGCAGATGGACTGCAGCAGTTCAAGAAGGCAGCTCACCCCCATCTTCTCCAGGGGCAATTAGGGATGGGCAATCAATGCTGATGCCCACATCTCCTGAGAGAATAAAAATTAATTTGTACAGACCATTGTCAACTTCCACTCAGTCTGCTGCTCATATCCACTCAATCAGTGTGAGGTCTGCTGTGAGATATTCACTTCTAATTCACTTTTCTTCCTCTCTGCCAAGGGTTTGGTGCAGTGGCCCTGTTAAATTGTCATTCCCACAACGAAAAAAAGAGCACAGTGCTAACTGCTAGGGTCACCATGGAGACCAGCAACTTTTTAAAAAAAACGAATTCCCAGGAACCGAGAAGAAAGAAAACTGAGGAAGAAGATTTCACTTTTCACTGTAAGAAGCTGACGAAAATCAAAATAATTCAAATATTAGTTGAGGGGAAGCCTCCTTCAAATGAAATGGTCCATTTTTCTTTAAGCTCATGGAACCATAGAATGTATGGAAGCAGGCCATTTGGCCCATCGAGTCCACACCGACCCTCAAAGAGCATCTCATCCAGACCGACTCCTCTACCCCCTTCCTATAGAACCCTGCAGTTCCCATGGCCAATCCACCCAACCTGCACATCCCTGGACACCAGGGCCAATTTCCCATGGCCAATCCACTCTAACCTGCACATCCCTGGACACCAGGGCCAATTTCCCATGGCCAATCCACTCTAACCTGCACATTTTTGGACTGTGGGAGGAAACCAGAGCACCCGGAGGAAGCCCACATAGACATGAGGAGAGGGTGCAAACTCCACACAGTCGCCTGAGGGTGGGGGTTGTTGACAACAAATGGGAGTTGTCTCATGTAGCTGTAAGCACATGCAGAAATGTGTGACAAAGTACAGTCTAGCGGTCTTTCAAGCACAGCCTCATCCTTCTGGCCCTTGGGTAGCATTCACTAGCAGCTGTATTCCACCCAAAGCCCAGGACACCGTTACCACTGCGAGGGTAACTTGACTGTGAGTCAGCTGACAGTGCTGGTGCACCCGAACCCCACACTCTCTTTTCTGAGACCGCTTCAAATGGTCTGGCCAAGGCACTGATGGGTCACACCCAATCCACAACATTTTCACAACAATGTCTCGACTTCCTCAGGAGGCTAAAGAAATGCAGCATGTCCGTAAAGACCCTTGGCAATTTTGATAGATGCACAATCAAAAGCATTCTGTCCGGATGCATCACAGCTTGGGATGGCAACTGCTCTGCCCCAGGACCGTAAGGAACTACAGAGAGTTGTGAACACAGCCTAGTCGACTGCACAAACCAACCTTCCATCAATTGACTCCATCTACACTTCTCACTGCCTCAGGAAGGCAGCCAACATCATCAAAGACCCCACCGATCCCGGTTATAATCTCTCCCAACTTGTTCTATCCAACAGAATGTACAAAAGCCTAAACACACATACCAACAGTTTCAAGAACAGCCTCTTCCCTGCTGTTATTAGACTTCGGAATGGACTGCTCAAACTTCAAGTGTAATGTTGATCTCGCTCTGCGTGCACCTTCTCTGCAGCCGTAACGTTGTATTCCTCGCTCTGTTCTATCACCCCAATGCACTTTGTATGGTGTGATCTGTCTGTACTGCACAGAAAACAAAACTTTTCACTATACCTAGGTACATGACAATAATAAATCAAGTCAAATCCTGCTTTTGTCTCTCTGCTTGTAACAACGAGATAGCGCGCATGGTAACATAGTCTTGTGCAAGAAGGATTACAAGTGCTTGTAACTAAGTGAGACACATCTTTGTTGTATCAATAACAAAGCACTATTTAACTTTTCATTGGAAGCAAGGCTTCACCTTAACTAATGTTCGGGTTAAGTTGATTTCAGTTTGTTACAGTAAAAAGTGAAATCTTGTCCATCAGTTTACTTTCTTCAGTCTCTGCTCTGTTCTCAGAGAGCTGTTTCCACAGCAGAATCAGTTCAAAGATTACCAGACATGGAGAGGGTTTTGCTGGTTTCTCTCGGATAGATTCTCAATTTGTTCTGAACAGCCATTCATTAAAAAACAAAGCTGGCTAGTTCCAACTTTGCTGAAATTAGCTTTGCATTTAGTGTTGTTCCTTATCAATTTACCTCCATAACAAACTCTGATCACATGGACATTGCTTGAAACCTAATAGTGTTGTAATCGGGAATCCAATTCATCTTCCTTCAGAGTATTCCCCAGACCAATTTAGACATCAAGGGACTTTGAATAAAAGCAAATGGATACTTTTCCCAGCAGTTTCCCAGGGTGGCATGGTGGCTTAGTGGTTAGCACTGCTTGCCTCACAGCACCAGGGACTCAGGTTCAATTCCACCCTTGGGTGACTGTTTGGAGTTTGCACATCCTCCCACAGTCCAACGATGTGTGGGTTAGTTAGATTGGCCATGGGAAATGCAGGGTTGCTCTTCAGAGGGTGGCTGTGGACTTGATGGGCTGAATGGCCTGTAGAAACACTGTCGGGATTCCATACTCACAAGCTTGAGCTGACTTTACACACCCCTCACTAACTCTCTGATGACATCCAGCAGGCAGATTCCAATAACCTTCAGAGAGGGGCAGTAGTTAATGGATTGCTCTAATTTGACCTAAATCTCTAGACAGTCTGCACTGCTTTTGCAACAATTGCTAAAAGTCATTGATTAAACTGATATGTATCTCTCTTGAGGGCACTTTATGCACTCCGGAATTTACAGATCAGGCATGTGTTTGCTCCCCCACTCTCCAGCCATGTCCTTGACATTTATGAAAGTAAGAAAAAAGACCCTCAGACAACATCTTCCAAACACAAGGCCACTTCCATCTCGAAGGACAAGGACAGTAGATACATGGGAAAAACATCACCTTCAAGTTCCCCTCCAAGTCACTCGCCATCCTGACTTGGAAATATATCACCATTCCTTCACTGTTGCTGGGTCAAAATCACAAGACCATAAGACCATAAGACATAGGAGCAGAGGTTAGGCCACTCAGCCCATCAAGTCTGCACTGCCATTCAATCATGGCTGATAAATTTCTCAACCCCATTCTCCCTTGATACTTAAGAAGCTATCTATCTCAGTCTTCAATATACTCAATGACCTGGCCTCCACAGCCTTTTGTGGCAATGAATTCCATAGATTCACCACTCTCTGGCTGAAGACGTTTCTCCTCATCTCTGTTCTAAAAAGCCTTCCCTTTATTGTAAGGCAATGCCTTGGGTCCTAGTCCCTCCTACCAATGGAAACATCTTCCCAAAATCCACTCTGTCCAGGCTGTTCAGTGCTCTGTATGTTTCAATTAGATCCCCACCCACCCACCCACCATCCTTCTAGACTCCATCAAGTATAGACCCAGAGTTCTCAAACGTTCCTGAGATGTTAAGCTCTTCATTTGTGTGACCATTCGCGTGATCCTCATCTGAACGTGCTCCAGTACATCCTTCCTGACATATGCAGCCCAGACCACGCACAATGCCACAAATGTGGGCTGACCTAGAGTCCCTCTGTTGAAGATATGTCTTGAGTGAGGGTATGTAATTGCCTTCACTCAAGTGGTATCCCCCAAGCTCACGAGGGTGTTCATTTCTAATGGAGTACTCTGCAATTTACATTCTCCCCTTGTGCACTCCCCAGTAATAAAGCCAGTTGTAATGCCTGTTTGAACTCCAGTTGGGCTTCAACTCGGAGGCTCTTTTGATGAAATTCCCTCCCTAAGGGCATTGTGGGTCAACCCTTCAAGAAGGCAGCTCACCACCACTTTCTCTCAAGGGCAACTAGAGACAGGCAATAAATGCAGTGACGCCTACATTCCACAAATCAGTAAGCTAAAAATATTTTCTTAAATGTTCCAAAGAGTCTCTGAGTGAAGTCGGCTGATTCGTTGATACCCAAACGTCAATGTGTTACATTACCATTGGATCTCCCATCATTGTTCTGAGACAGGAAGTCTGCAGCATTGGCATCATCGAAGGGTGCCAGGATCTGAAGGTTGGCACCCAAAGGCATGTAGGTGTTACCACCAGTGGTCAAATGCCTGAGGATGGCTTGTAAAACACTTACCATTGAGCCAAACAACAGTAGAATATTGCTGTGGAAACTCAGTGGATCTGGCACCACCAGCAGAGAGAGGAAGCAGAGTTAACATTTTGAGTCCAGTGACCTTTCATCAGGAAGAGGAGGCTAAAGAAAGCTCAAGTGGACTTGAAACATTAATTCTGTTTTCCTCTCTCCACAGATTCTGCCAGGACTAATGAGTTTCTCCAGCAGTTTTCTGTTTGTGTTTGTTTCAGATCTCCAGCAACTGTAGTTCTTTCACTTGCCTTTGGGCACTCTACTGCCTGCATTAGCTCCACCCCACTCCGTCCCCAATCCCAATAGTCATCCTCTCAATGCTCCATTTACTCACTCTGAATGGCCTACCATATATCCTTAGGCTGTGCCCCCTGTTTGTGGACTCTCCAGACATTGGAAACATCCTTCCTGCATTCGACCTGCCTAGTCCTGTTAGAGTTTTGTAGGTTTCCATGAGATCCCACCCCTCACCCCACCCCCTTGATTCTTCTAAACTCCAGGAAATATAAGGAGAAAGTGAGGACTGCAGATGCTGGAGATCAGAGCTGAAAATGTGTTGCTGGAAAAATGCAGCAGGTCAGGCAGCATCCAGGGAACAGGAGAATCGACGTTTCAGGCATGAGCCCTTCTTCCTGAAGAAGGGCTCATGCCCGAAACGTCAATTCTCCTGCTCCTTGGATGCTGCCTGGCCTGCTGCGCTTTTCCAGCAACACATTTTCAGCTCCAGTAAATATAAGCCTGACCAATCCAACCGCTATTCATATGTCAATCCTGCTAACCCAGGAATGAAGCTGGTGAACCTCTGTTATACTTTCTCCAAGTTAGAACATCTTCCCCTCAGATAAAGGGACCCAAACTGCACGCAATAATCCAGGTGTGGTCTCATGCAGCAAGACATCCCTGCTCCTGTCCTTGAATCCTCTCACTATGAAGACCAACGTATCAATTGCCTTCTTCCCCACCTGCTGCACCCAATGCTCACTCTCAGCAAACCGATGTGCAAGGAACCTTGGAACTCACGCAGGAAGCTCCAAATTGAGAGCACCATTATGGGTGGGACATTCCCTCCATCAAACCATTGCATTACAGTGCTAACATGTCCTTGCTGACCATATAACGGAGGGTCTAGTGTCACAGGTGGGAAGAAAATGAAAAAAAATGGAAAATTGAATCGGAGGGGACGGTGTCCTTGGAGGGAAGGGGTGTGGTGACTATAATGGGGTCAGCCAGGTGGACCTCATAGAACATGAGTTCCCTGATTGGGGCTGTTAATCTGGTCCAATCAGGGAGCCCTGGCCAACAGATATCAGCAGGAGTGTTGGCTGTCCAAGAGATGGTCGAAAGGTGTGTCAGGGCGGACCGAGAACTGGAAGGGGCATGGTGTGGACCGAGAGCCGGAAGGTGGATAGGGGCGGGCTGCCTTAGAGTGGTCGGAAAGTGGGCGGGACGGAGGCTTGCTGGGTCTGTACTCTCTGTACTTTTGTATGTAACAGTATTGTCTAATGTACAAATGTCATTGTCACTGTCTTGTCATATGTGGAACTGGGATTTGAGGTTTGTCCTCATCTCCCTGTAAAATGGTTGAACATTAGGGTTTGGGGCCTAGCTTTGTGGCTTCTCTCCCTTGTAAAATTGCTGTCTCTTGTGTACAGCTGTAAATGTTTTTGTAAACTGTTTTGTAATTTGTTTAATAAAATAAAAACAAATAAGCAGGAGTGTTCCCCTTCACTGTTTGATCACACAGCATTGTCCTTTGATGTGAAGGGCACTGCTTGTCAATGGCCACTCGGGTGTTTTCCTTTCTTCCTGGTGGTGGAAATTGAATAAAGATTTGTACACCTTGTGTCTCTCACTGTGTCTCCCACCTGTAAAAAGAAAAGAAAAAAAGGAAAAAAAAAGGAGTGTCAGGGGTTCTGTCCACTCTGAGAGCTGGCTCTGAGGGAGCTGGATCAGTGTCAAGCACATGTAAATGAAGGGTGACTTGCTAGACAATAGACAATAGACAATAGGTGCAGGAGTAGGCCATTCAGCCCTTCGAGCCTGCACTGCCATTCAATATAATCATGGCTGATCATTCCTAATCAGTATCCTGTTCCTGCCTTATCTCCATAACCCTTGATTCCACTATCTTTGAGAGCTCTATTCAACTCCTTCTTAAATGAATCCAGAGAGTGGGCCTCCACTGCTCCCTGTGGCAGAGCATTCCACACAGCCACCACTCTCTGGGTGAAGAAGTTTCTCCTGAGCTCTGTCCTAAAGGGATACCAGCCCCTGTGGAGCTAATTCAGAGGCAGTTATTCAACCCCTTAAACCAGCTAAACACCACCTCCTCAAGGCTATTTGGGGCAGGCAAGGAATTCAGGCTCAGAATTCATAATTGAATGAAAATAAATCTCTCCATGGATCATCCTTTGTCCATTTTGAAGACAGGATCTCTCTCAGTACAACCATGTCCACACGTCACAAAGGCTTGCTTGGCTATAAAATACAAAAAAAAAAGAAAAGAAAAAATAAATAGAAACAGGAATGTCAGGGGTTCTGTTCACTCTGAGAGCTGGCTCTGAGGGAGCTGGATCAGTGTCAAGTACTGTGCACGTGTAAATAAAGTTGAGTTGGTGATGTGATACAGGACATTGTGGAGTTACCTCAGTGGTGACGAGAGAAAAGTATGCTCCTGAAGAAATTTGCTCGGAACAGTCATCTTTCAGTTGAGCTAAGCATTTCTGGCATTGTGCTGTTATTTAGGAAGCTTTACTCGTTCGACCCTGCCATTCAAGACTGGGCCCAGTCTGTGGAAAGAATACATTATTTCTTCCAACCAAATGGCAATGCGACTCTTAAAAAGCAACGAGTAATTCTCCTGCCAGCTTCTGGACCTGCAGCTTTTTTGGTTATTAGGAGCCTAACTTACCCTGAGATACCAGACACTAAAACCTTTCAAGGGTTGACGGATTTAGTTAAGGAATGTTACTATTCCAAACCTCCTCCAATTCTGAGACCCCTTCTGTTTTATTCAGCAATTCGAGAACCAGGGGAATCCGTGCTGGGATTTTTAACTAGGTTAAGATGACTAGCAGAGGCATGCAACTTTGGTTTAACCCTTAATGAGATGCCGAGAGACCGGTTGCTATGTGAGATTAATGATGTAACCGTGCAAAAGTGCTTACTAGCTGAAGCCCAACTGGACTTCAAACAGCCACTACAACTGGCTTTATCATTGGAAAATGCAGCAAGGGGAGATTATAAGTTGCAGGGTATTCCTTCAGAAATGAACACCCTCACGAGTTTAGCTAAGCTTGGGGAACACCACTTGAGTGAAGGTAATTGCACAGCCTCACTCAGAGGGACTCTAGATCAGCCCCACAGCAAAACCCCAAACCAAAGCTGAATCTCGACCACATGGTTAACATTTTCTTTAGTATCCGGGCTGACAAGTCATTGGAGTTGCTGCCAGTGTGTGGTATTGAGACAGTAAAAGAGTCCCATTAGGGCTGAATTGAATAAGAGAACACACAGGCCAGTATCCAGGAAAAAGCACACCCTGGAAAGTCGGCGCATATCTGGTTTGGAACAATTACATTGCTCAGCAACATCCAAATCAGAACCAAATGCCTGGTTCAATGGCCACCTGGTTCTAATGGAGGTCAGTATTGGTGTGGCTGTTTCAGTGATCGCAGAACCAGTCTTCAACAAAGTTCACTCTGGACTCCAATCCTTAAGTTTGGTTAGACTGCGAACCTGTACCAGGGAACCTTTACAGATTAAGGATACAACTTCGGTTCTGGTTCCCACTGCTTGAAGTAAATGGCTCAAGGCCCAAGCTTGATGAGGTGAAACTGGTTGAGAAAGATTCACCTTGATTGGCTCAATGGTTTTCATTTAGAAAATGGCTGCCTGGGTAAAATCCTAATTAAATATCCGGAAGCTCCTCAGGAAGGTCTAGGGACTATCAGAGGAGCCAAGGCCACATTTCATGCTGACCAGGAAGTAATTCTGCAAAGCCTGCACAGTGTCATTTGCCTTCAGGGCAAAATTAGAGGCAGAAATCAGGAGGTTGGAAAGTGAAAGGGGCAGCATGATGGCTCAGTGGTTAGCACTGCTGCCTCAAAGCGTCAGGGACCCAGGTTCGATTCTAGCCTCGGCGACTGTCTGTGTGGAGTTTGCACATTCTCCCCATGTCTGTGTGGGTTTCCTCTGCGTGCTCTGGTTTCCTCCCATGGTCCAAAGATGTGCTAAAATTGTCCACAGCGTTCAGGAACGTATAGGTTGGGTGCATTAGTCAGCAGTTAAATGTAGGGATATGGGTCTGGGTGAGTTAATCTTTGGAGGGTGGGTGTGAATTTGTGGGGCCAAAGGGCCAGTTTCCACACTGTAGGGATTCCATGAAAGAATTATCCAGTTTGTGGAATGGGCAACACTAGTCACATCAATTGTGAAGCCTGATGGGTTGGTTTGCCTTTGTGGGGATTTTAAACAAATGGTAAACTGCTTCTCACAGCTGGATAAATACCCAATCCCTCGCCTAGAGGATTGATACACAACGCTAGCAGGGGGATATCCTTTAAGAAGATGGACATACGTACTTGCAATTGCAGTTAGATGAGGATTCCCAGAAGTATGCTACAATTAGTACCCATAAGGGTTTGTACCAATATATGAGACGGCCGTTTGGGGTATCATCAACCTGTGCATTTTTTCAGCAGATGACAGAAAACATTTTACAAGGTCTACCCCAGGTCGCCATTCACCTAGATGATGTGCTAATAATAGGGAAGACCAATAAGAGCACAGAGAGAACTTGGACATAGTCCTTACACATTTTTCCCAGGCAGGTGTATACCTCAAGAAGGGAAACATGTGTTCCAGACTCCTCAAGAGTTAACAAGACAGGGTTACATCCATTGTAAGATAAAGTGAGGGTGATAAAAGGTGCCCTGGCTCTCATGATTGTACCGGAGCTTATGTCTTTCCTTGGGCTGTGAATTATTGCGGAAATTTCATAGATAACCTGGTTTCCATCCTGACACCTTTGCATCAACTCTTATAAAGGGGTCTGCCTTGGAAATGGTCACATAGCCAAGCCATAACTTTGAGGGGAGTGAAGAAACAGCTATGAAACTCTTAAGGTGTTGGTACACTATGATCTCAGAGACATCTGGTATTGACATGCAATGCCTTCCCATAAGGCATCGGAGTAGCAATAGCTCATAGGTGGCCCAATGGAGAGGAACGCCCAATATGGATCCAGGACTTTGGCTAATGCACCTCAATAGAAAAGAAAGTTTGGTTATCATGTTCGGACTCAGTTCCACCAATACCTTTACAGACTCAATTTGTGATAATAATGGACCATAAGCCCCTGCTGGGTCTACTTAAAGAGGGCAAGGCAGTGTCGCCCTCAGGCTGAATTCAGCAGTGGGCTCGAATACTAACCGCGTGCAATTACAAATTGGAACACTATCTGGGAGGCCAAGCAGTGAATGCTGATGCATTAAGCTGCTACTGGTGGCAGATACCACTGGTGGCACCACCACCTAGTGTGCCAACAAGAAAACAATGTCACCAACAGCTCCCCGACGTTTGTGGGAATGATCAGGAAAACTTTGGACTCAGTTGCACATCGATTTATGCAGCCCCTTGGGGCTGAATGTTCCTAGTTGTTGTGGAACACCTACTCAAAGCAGCTGGATGTGCATCGAGTTCATTCATCAAACACGGGGATGATAGTAGAGAAACTGTGTGTATCTTTTACAATACACGGATTCCTGGAAACGATGGTCACAGATAACGGGCCATTGTTTACCAGCAGGGAATTTAAGTACTTCTTAAAGTCAAATGGTATTCAACAATTTAAGGACAGCTCCGTGATGGACGCATCATCCAAAGGTCTGGCAGAAAGAGCAGTCCAACCTTTGAAGGCACGCTTAAAGAAAAAGCCTACAGTTTCACTTGAGACCAAACTGTCCCGGTTCCTATTTGATTATAGGACCTCATGCAACGACAGGGATATCTCCAGCAGAGTTGCTACTGGGGAGAAGACTCTGCACCAAGATAAATCAGATCTTCCTGGAGCAGGGCAGGGGGCATGAAACAGCATCAGGAATGCCAACCCTGGACGTAAGACTGTTAAATGAGAGAGACTATTAACCCCAGGGGATGAAGTTTTATGTAGGAACTACGGGAATGGCCCTGCATGGGTAAGAGGCATGGTCAACATAGTCACTGCAACCCCCAATAGCTCCACCCTCCTCTCCGACCTATCACCTCCATCCATCTATTGCACTCTCAGCTACCTTCTCCCCAGCCCCACCCTCCTCCCATTTATCTTTCCACCCCCGAGGTACCCAGACTCATTCCTGATGAAGGGCTGTTGCCCGAAACGTCGATTTTCCTGCTCCTCGGATGCTGCCTGACCTGCTGTGCTTTTCCAGCACCACTCTAATCTCCAGCATCTGCAGTACCCACCTTCGCATCGTCAACATGAGGTCAGGTCCAGTGATGCATAAAGTCCGGGTCGATGTGACGGTCCTGAACAAGCACGTGGACCATATGAAAGCTGTCAATGTGCAAACGGGGTGGCAGCATTCTGACTGTTCTGGAACCTGTGGGCTCTCCCTCTCCATCAACCGTTGAAAATACCTCGGAATCTGAGATGGACACAGTCGGTGGTGCTGCCTCGATGCCTTTGTCACCTGAAGAGGAGAATGAATTTCTTCCGAGACGCTCCGGGTGCAAGAGGAACGCGGGGGTGTTGTGGGAAGGTGACCTGATGTTGAAACACCCCAGGAGGAGCTACGAAAGAAAAAAAACCAGCCCATGTCCTCTGACTCAGAGGGGGAGGGATGAAATGATTGTAACAATGTCAGCCAGCTGGACCTCATAGAATATGAGTTCCCCGATTGGGGCTGTAATTCTCTTCCAAACAGGGAGCCCTGGCTGACAGATATACAGAGGAACCTCGATTATCTGGAATACGAATAATCGAATTTCGGATTATCTGAACAAGATCGCTAGGTCCCGATATGTGGCTAGCTATGTTATCAGGCATTTGATTAACTAAACAAAATACTCCCTGCTCGTGCCCTTCAGATAATCGAGGTTCCTCTGTAATCAGGAGTGTCAGAGGTTCCATTCACTCTGAAAGCTGCCTCTAAGAGAGCTGGGCCAGCGCCAAGGCCTCTGCGCATAAATAAAGGGTGACTTAGTGACAGGATACCTGCCTCTGCGGAGGTATTTCAAGGGATTACATGGCCTCCTTCCATCTACGTAATACAATGCAAAGTAAATACACTGCAAGATCTATGGGTAAACCACAAGAGCTTTCAAGGTCAGCTCCCTGGGGGAAGCCATGTTTGATGAGTGAAGAGAGCGATGGCTGTCGCAATCGGATTGACCTCAAAGGCTTTCAATTGGAAGAAGTGACAATTTTGCGAAAGACAGAATGAGAGCTCAGGGCTTTGTCTTTGAAAGTTGGGAACGGGCAGTGAAATTAGTGCTTTCAGTTTGCCTGGTTTTGTTCTTGAAGTAGGAAGGCCAGTGATTCAGTGTGATGAGGTCATTGGCAGGCAACAAAGTGATTACATCGTTTCTTTGAAATTAACGTTCTACAGACATAGTCAACCAGTCTTGTTATTTATTTCTGAATCATTGCCAGGGATTAACCAAGACTAAGAGAAGGTCTCTGTTCAAACAGAGTTCCAGACAATTATCTAAAACTGAACGTGGCTGGGTCAATGGATTATTGAGTGGCCAAAGTTGTTGATTTCATACAGGATTGCACAGGATAAAAGATTGTATAGGATAAAAGATTGTACAGGGTAAAAAAATTGTATTGGGTAAAGGTTGTATAGGGTAAAAGATACAGAGTGCTCTTGTGATGGAGTTGTAAGCTTAACCCAACTGAAAGTCTGGGTTCAAATCTCACCCTCCCCCCAAATGAGCTGTGACAAGCAGTTTGCTTTTCCTTTGGGAGGCACAGAATCAGGCCATTCGGCCCAGCCAGTGCATGCTGGCATTTATCTTTCTGTCCTTTCTTAATTCTTTCGCGGGATGTGGGCTTTTCTTATCCATAATGGCTGTTGGATTGAGTGGCCATTTCAGGGGGAGGTTAAAAGTCAACCACATTTCACTGTGGGTCTGGAGTCACACATAAGCCATGACGGCAGAATTCATTGTCCACTGAACCAGATGACTCTCACTGATAGTTTCACACTTACTGCCACTGAGAATACCTTTACATTCCATGGTGTTGTGTATTGAATTTAAACTGCACCAGCTTCCCCTGAAGGAAGCATAATGAGTGACATGGTCTTACAATCCCTACTGTGGGGAAGCAGGCCATTCAGCCCATCCAAACCTTGCCAAAAGCATCCCCCCCCCCCGCCCCCTCCATAACCCTGTATTCCCCATGGGAAACCCACTTAGTCTTCACATCCCTGGACACTTCAGCATGGCCGATCCACCCAACCTGCATGTCTTTGTGACTGTGGGAGGAAAGCAGAGCACACCCATGGAGAACATGCAAACTCCACACAGACAGTTGTCCAAGACTGGAATCAAACCCAGGTCCCTGGTTGCTATGAGGCAGCAGTGCTAACCACCGAGCTACCGTGCCGTGACCCGGTGAAACTTCACGTTGGAATTATTGACAATGCTCCTCATCCAGGTCAGATCTCATCAGTTAATGGAATACTTGAGTCAAGCAGGCATAACAAGGAAGAAATTCCGGAGGAGAGGAGGAAATGCTAAGAAAAGAAGGCCATAGAAGCAAAAATACAAAAGAACTCAAAACGTTGAACTGAGCTAATTCACACATAAAGCAAATCACGATGTCATGTTTCTATGAATCACTACATGACCACTATCAATGGTTTGGGATGAAGTCCAAACCAAACTGAAATTCCAAACTGATCCAAGACCAGCTCATTTGGGAAAATCTAACTTCCCCCACATGGACGTTAGATTCTTGAAATGATAGATTCTTTTCTTGTTTCTTAAGCTTGTGTTTTTTAAAATTTCCTTCATCGCTGGCTCTCTGAAAACGTCGAGCTAACAAGAAGCTCCATCACTTTCAGCTGAGATCTGCGGCTCCAACCCCTGAGTTTATCTACTGCCTCAGCACAGCTCCCCCATTAATTTCCCCGGATGCAAATGAGGAGGTTATTCCTCCTCACCTCGAGGTGAGGCCTGGTGCAGCCAAGTCAAGGCCAAGCACAGACTGGAATCAAGGCCCAGCGCAGCTTGGAGTCAAGGCCCAGCGCAGCTGGAGTCAGGGCCAAGCCCAGGCTGAAGTCAAGGCCAAGCTCAGACTGGAATCAAGGCCCAGCGCAGCCTGGAGTCAAGGCCAAGCTCAGACTGGAATCAAGGCCCAGCACAGCCTGGCGTCAAAGCCCAGCGCAGCTGGAGTTAGGGCCAAGCCCAGGCTGAAGTCAAGGCCAAGCTCAGACTGGAATCAAGGCCCAGTGCAGCCTGGAGTCAAGGCCAAGCTCAGACTGGAATCAAGGCCCAGCGCAGCCTGGAGTCAAGGCCTAGCACAGCCGGAGTTAGGGCCAAGCCCAGGCTGAAGTCAAGGCCAAGCTCAGGCTGGAATCAAGGCCCAGCTCAGACTGGAATCAAGGCCAAGCTCAGCCTGGAGTCAAGGCCCAACTCAGGCTGGGATCAAGCCCAGTGCAGCCTGGAGTCAAGGCCCAGCTTAGGCTGGGATCAAGCCCAGTGCAGCCTGGAGTCAAGGCCCAGCACAGCCTGGAGTCAAGGCCCAGCGCAGCCAGAGTTAGGGCCAAGCTCAGGCTGAAGTCAAGGCCCAGCTCAGACTGGAATCAAGGCCCAGTGCAGCTTGGAGTCAAAGCCAAGCTCAGGCTGAAGTCAAGGCCAAGCTCAGACTGGAATCAAGGCCAAGCTCAGCCTGGAGTCAAGGCCCAACTCAGGCTGGGGTCAAGGCCCAGCTCAGCCGGAATCAAGACCCAGCTCAGGCTGGGGTCAAGGCCCAGCTCAGCCGGAGTCAATGCCCAGCTTAGGCTGGGATCAAGCCCTGTGCATCCTGGAGTCAAGGCCCAGCACAGCCTGGAGGCTAGGTGCCAGTGCGGCCTGGGTTGGAAGGATTGTTGTCTGAACTTTTTATTTCTTTGTTTTCCATATTTCCCCATGAGCTGTAACGTTGGACCTTTGTCCCCCAGTAAGAACTTGTACTGAAGAAGCTGGGTAATTTGGGGTGGTATGGTGGCTCAGTGGTTAGCACTGCAGCCTCACAGTGCTAGGGACCAGGGTTCAATTCCAGCCTTGGGCAACAGTTTGTTTGGGGTTTCAACATTCTCCCTCTGTCTCTCCTGGTTTCCTCCTGCAACCCAAACATGAGCAGGTTAAGGAAATGTGGGATGGGATACTGTTTAGAGGCCAGTGTGGGCTGAATGGCCTGCTCCCACACTGTAGGGGTTCTATATATAATCAGTAGCTTGCACCTGAGGGTATTGACTTTTCACTGTACTCAGTTGAGTACAGTGACAATAAAGTTAATTCAATTCAAACTGGTTAGAAGAGAAAAACGTCCCCCGAGGCAGCTTTATAAACATGCATTACCGCCACAAGACTTGGTAAGTGACTCTGATTGTGGGAGTTAAACCTTCAAAAGTTCATCCCTTCACCAAGCTTGGAACAGCCAATGAGCCAGCAATCTCGATGTCCTCAAAAACATCCCCGCTATTAATCAATAACTGCATTGTTTAGCCAGGAGGTTACCAAGTCCAAATGGCGGACATCATTAGATCTGGCTTGTCCCTTCCTTTGAGTCTGGATATAGAGGCCAGGCACATGGCGAGGAATAGTCGTAGGGAAGATTGTATCTTCATTCAGGGGCTACAAATTAATGCCCGTGGCATGCTGGGAAGTCCCCCAGCCTCTGAGGCCGGATGCTATGAGTTTAAGTGTCAGGGCAATGGCCAAGGAAGGTGTATTCACAACATAGCCAATTAGCTTGAGTCACAACTCACACAGACTTCTAGCAGGGTGCAAGACTGAGAGAGATTCCTGGTCAGCCATGTGATGAAAAGAGATTGGAGCCTCCAATGTCACTGCCTATAATTCCTGGGTACTGGCTCTGGTACTGGAGGTCATCATTTAAAAAGAAAGAGTTGTCTATTTAAGGCATCAATGAGGAAACATCTTTTTTTCCCTCAGAGGGTTGAGAGTCTTTGGAATTCCCGTCCTCAAAAGGTATTGAATGAGCTTAGCGTAGCAAACTTGAAGGGGCTTATGTCTGTATGCTACAACGTGGACGTTGGGAAGTGGGTAAGAGGCAGCTCAACGCCAACAGCCCAGGGTTTGGCATCTGCCTCCTTGCAGTCCCCATGGCAGAGACTGTGGTGCTTTGAGTCGGAGCTGTCTCCATGCAGAGAGCTGCAGAAGAAGGAAGGGTATGAACTGGTGGTCGTAGATCATCAACGATGTTCCCAAAACATCAGAAGGTCAAGCAGGATGCCAAGTGACTGGCCAACTAAATGTTTCCCTTTTTTTTTGCCCCACTCAGGTCACAAATCATCCCCTTTGCATCAAGCTTGGAACACCATAGAGCACTGTCTGAGTGTCTTTCCTATATCCTGACAGGGATTACACATTAAAGTACTTCTTCAGAATGCCTTTGTTACATCCTGAGGCTGCAAAAGGCATGAATCAGTGAAGGCAAAGGCCTGGTCGACTAATTGCTGGACAGTTAGTCCAAGTAATGTTCTGGGGTCACTGGTTCAAAGCCTGCCACTGCAGATTGGTGGAGTTTGAGTTCAATGAAAATAAAAATCTGGAATGAGAGGTTAATGATAACTATGACTCCATTGTTGATTATCAGGGAAAAGTCCCACCTGGGGGAATCCAATAGGTTTATTTAAAAATCTTGACAGGTTATAGTCCAACAGGTTTATTTAAAAGTCACAAGCTTTCAGAGCATCCCAAAAACTTGCAATTTTAAATGAACCTGTTGGACGACAACCTGGTGTCGTGTGACTTCTGATTTTGTCCACCCCAGTTCAAACACGGGCAACTCCACATCCTGGTTCACTAGTGCCCTTTAGGGAAGGAAGCTGCCTTCATTACCTGGTCTGGCCTACACATGACTCCAGACCCACAACGACATGGTTAATTCCTCACTGCCCTCTGGGATGGCCAATAAATGCTGGCCCAGCCAGTGACTCCCATATCCCATGACTGAATAAAAAACAAAATTGCAAGTCGCCCTTGTCCTTATTGTCAGAAACAGATTAAGCTTGGATTGGAATCATTGATGAATTGATTGCAAGAAGCCCATTTGTCCATATATAAAATACCTCATCCATTTCATATTTAGAGGGATATGGGTCAAGTGCTGGCAGCAAATGGGACTAGATTAAGTTAGGATATCTGGTCAGCATTGATGAGTTGGACTGAAGGGTCTGTTTCCGTGCTGTACATCATACTACAATATCATAGAATCCCTACAGTGTGGAAATAGGCCACTGGGCCCCACAGTCTGTTTCCATTCCATACATCTCTATGATTCAGTGGCTCAGTGGTTAGCACTGCAGCCTCATAGCACTATGGTCCCAGTTTCAATTCCAGCCTTGGGTGACTGTCTGTGTGGAGTTTGCACGTTCTCCCTGTGTCTGCATGGGTTTCCTCCGGTGTCCTCCCACAGTACAAAGATGTGCAGGTCAGGTGAATTGGCCATGCTAAATTGCCCGTAGTGTTAGCTGCATTAGTCAGAGGGAAATGGGTCTGGGTGGCTTACTCTTCGGAGAGTCGGTGTGGACTTGTTGGGCCGAAGGGCTTGTTTCCACACTTTAGAAAATCTAATCTAAAACATTCCCTCATCAACAGCTCTGCAAACTATCTCGATTGTTTGCTAAAGGCATATTATTTTTACAAATCCTTTAGATAGAACTTAATCCCTTGTGTCAGCTTCCAGTTGGCAGAGCTGTTGTAAGGTAACAAAGCTGAGAGATTTGCCAGCACTGTTGGGCAGAGGGAGTAATAGCTACCTGAAATACCCATTGTAGCTCTTTATAGCACAAATTCAACTTCTGTCCAATATTGACGACCCACATGCACTCAAAGCTTCGAGGTTTATTTTAAATTCACTTCAAATTTGAGATAACTGAAACCCAGTTTGCATCAACATATGCAATAGTTCATTTTAAACGCCTGGATAATGCCTCTCTTCCATCACGTTTTCTTTTCCCAATAGGAATTCTCAATCTTCGAGCAGGACCAGGGAATTAAATGGGAGATTCCTGCTGGGTTGTATTTAATACAGGCAGCCGGCATCAAGCACACAGCGACAATGGAGAAGATTGTGATTTGGAATGTTCTATTCTCCCAGCTGAGAAAATACACATGAACAAGATACGGTGCAAGGTGAAGGGGGCTCCTATTCCATTACATTGAATCGAATGCAGAGGAAGGACCCTTTGACCCTCACTGGTCCATGCTTCTTACAAGCCTCCCTCTCCCAAGTCCCACAGCACTCCACCCAAACACCAGTAGCATGTTCTTCTATTCTGTCCTCCCTCATGTACTCCTTGAACTTCCCCTTAGACATATCTTGGCTGTTTGTCCTTGCAGCAGTAAGTTGCAATCGCATTAGAAATGAACTGTGTAACAGAATGTGATGTCAAACTTAATGCATTTTCACTTGAGAGCGAAGTCTCCCAGGTTCTGTGCGCAAGTAAAACATGAATAAAAAAAAGCTTTGATGGTGTAAAGTTTTACTTAACCCCCCCCCCCCCCCCCTTCTCATGGAATCGCTACAGTGTGTAAATAGGCCATTCGGCCCAACAAGGATTCTGGGTGATCTAAGATGGAGGACGGGAAAAATTTCTGGCTGTAAGAGCTGCTCCTTTTTTTTGAGGTGTTTTAGGTGTTGGAGGTGATTTCCTCGAATTCCAAGAGCAGCAGTTACTGTTTTATATGCTGTTGCATTGTTTTGGAACTTTGGGGAAAAAAAAGTCAAAAGAACAGCAGTTTAAAAGGGAGAAGAGCAGACAAAGGAAGCACGTGGTGAGGACAGTGCAGGAGAGACAGTGAGTGAGAACCTGCCCAGTTACCGCCTTTGCTGTTTGAATTCATGTATCACTGGACATCGGAGTGCATCTGGGAAAATTAACAAACAGTGAAATTCACAACTAATCTTGGAGGAACTGTTGGGCGAAGTTCACAGCACAGAATCAGATAAGGTAATTGTTGTTTTAAGTCTGTCCAAGAGAAAGGCTGCAGTAGTGAGTATAGTGGATTCTTTCTTGATTATATGTTTTTGGAGATAAGTCTCTTGATTAAACTTAAAATATAAGCCATAGCTATTAATTTAACCTGGGGCAGTGTTGTAGAGGAATAAGACGGTGTTATGTTCTGGGTCTGTAGATTGTGAAGGAGCAAAAATGGCCTTTGCAGTGAGATGTACTTCTT
>NC_057749.1:24972696-24992737 GCF_004010195.1 Chiloscyllium plagiosum
GGAGTGGCATTTTTGATAAGGGATAGCATTACATCTGTGCTAAGGGAGGATATTCCCAGAAATACATCCAGGGAAGTTATTTGGGTGGAACTGAGAAATAAGAAAGGGATAGTCACCTTATTGGGATTGTATTATAGACCCCCTAATTGTCAGAGGGAAATTGAGAAACAAACTTGTAAGGAGATCTCCGCTATCTGTAAGAATAATAGGGTAGGGACATTCACAGTGAAGTTGGGGAGGGAGGTCCAGGATTTTTACCCAGCAACACTGAAGGAAGAGTGCTGTATTTTCTAGTCAGGGTGGGCAAATGGCTTGCAGCATGAGATGGACAGGAAATAGAGTGCAGGTGGAGACCCTGTCATCTGCTGGAGGAGGACGGGCTCTCAGAAGGAATGGGTGACCATCCCAACCTGTTAAGGCAATAATCACTGGATTCTGGAAAACTGCTAATGTCACACCCCAATTCATGAAGCTGCCTCTGAACGACTTAGTGTGGATCACAGAAAATAGGGTGAGCTCTATCCATCATGTAATTATTGTAGAATCCCTACAGTAGGGAAGCACACCATTTGGCCAATCGAGTCCACACTGAACCCCTGAAGAGCATCCAACCTCTCCCAAAGCCAATCCACCTCAGCTGCAAATCTTTGGACGCTGGGAGAAAATCAACCAGGAGAAAGTGAGGACTGCGGATGTTGGAGATAAGAGTTGAGAGTGTGGTGCTGGAAAAGCACAGCAGGTCAGGCAGCATCCGAGGAATGGGAGAGTCAACGTTTCGGGCATAAACGCTTCATCAGGAATGAGGCTTGTGGGCCAGAGGATGCTGAGAGATAAATGGGAGGAGGATAGGGCTGGGGGAGAGGGAGCTGAGAATGCGATAGGTGGGAGAGAAGGCGATAGGTCAGAGAGGAGGGTGGAGCAGATAGACACGAAAGATGATGGACAGGTTAAGAGGGCAGTGCCGAGTTGGAGGCTTGGGACTGGGATAAGATGGCAGGAGGGAAAATGAGGAAACTGGTGAAATCCATATTAATCACGGGTGGTTGTAGGGTCCCAAGGCAGAAGATGAGGCGTTCCTCCTCCAGGCGTCGGGTGGTTAGGGTTTGGCGATGGAGGAGGCCCAGGACCTGCGTGTCCTTGGTGGAGTGGAAGGGAGAGTTAAAGTGTTCCACCCCACCAACCTCCGGATACATTGCATCATCCTCTACCACTTCCGCCACCTCCAAACGGACCCTAGCACTAGGGATATAATTCCCTCCCCACTCCTATCAGTATTTCAGAGAGAGCATTCCCTCCGTGACTCCCTTGTCAGATCCACGCCCCACCCCCCCACCAGCCCTCACCCTACTCCTGGCACCTTCCCCTGCCACTGCAGGAAGTGCAAAACCTGTGCCCACACCTCCTCCCAAGACCCCAAAGGATCCTTCCGCATCCGACAGAAATTTACTTGCACCTCCACTAATGTCACCTACTGCATCCATGCACCCGGTGTGGTCTCCTCTGCACCGGGGAGACAGGACGCCAACTTACAGATTGTTTCAGAGAACATCTCTGGGACATCTGCACCCACAAACCCGCCCCCGCCCCATGGCTGAGCACTTCAACTCCCCCTCCACCAAGGACATGCAGGTCCTGGGCCTTTTCCAACACCAAACCCTAACCACCCAACGCCTGGAGGAGGAATGCCATCTATCCACTTCACCTTCCACCTATCACCTTCTCCCCCACCTCTTGAATTCTCAACTACCTTCACACTAGCCCCACCCCCCTCCCATTTATCTCTCAACCCCCGGCCCACAAGCCTCATTCCTGATGAAGGGCTTCTGCCCAAAACATTGATTCTCCTACTCCTCAGACACTGCCTGACCTGCTGTGCTTTTCCAGCACCACACTCTCAACTCACGCAGTCACGGGAAGAACATGCAAACTTCACACAGATAGTCACCTGAGACTAGAATTGAACCTGGGTCCCTGCCGCTGTGAGGCAGCAGTGCTAACCGCTGAGCCACTCTTACTGTAGCACTAAACAAACAGATTCTGAAGTAATCCCTTGTGTGCAGCAAATACAAAGGCAGAAGCACAATCATTCCACGATAATGCAAAGTCTGATAGCTCCAAATTAAAGTTCTACATCTGCCAGCTGCAGCTTATCTTCAGGGCAATCCCAGTGATTATGTGCAAATGATCATAAATTGGCTTCATGAAGGAATTAGAGATGCAGAGGAAAAAACAGAGCAGCAAGACACTAGCATCTCCACCCTGCTCCCTGACTGTACCAGTAAATAGATTAAGTCTTTATAATCCCAGAGGGCTGCTCTCTCAGTAAGGAGAGACAACTGGGTGGTGGTTTAACCTGAGAGTCATCACACCTCAGACAAAAGGCAAGGGTGAGAAAGCTTCATATTAATCTCAGCTGACACAGGAATGGCATCTCTCTGCATCACAAACCACCTGTCCAGCTGATTCCCATTCCCCACCCCTCCCCAAGAATGACACTCTAAGCACCAAACGAACACAGATATTGCTGGACAGGTCCTGGGCCTTTCCCAACACCAAACCCTAACCACCCAACGCCTGGAGGAAGAATACCTCATCTTCCACGTTGGGACCCTACAACCACAGAGGATTAATGTGGATTTCACCTGTTTCCTCATTTCCCGTCCCCACAACCTTCTTCCACTCCCAAGCCTCCAACTCAGCACTGCCCTCTTGACCTGCCCATCAACTTTCCCATCTATAGATCCTCTTCAGAAAGAAATGCAGCAGGACCAGGTGAGTTTCTCCAGCATCTACTGTGCTCGTTTCACATTTCCAGCATCTGAATATTTTGTTCTTGTTATGTTGGTCCTTCGCAGTTGGTATGGTTCTTCCACAAAGATAAACTCTGGACTCATTGCCTGCATTTTTCGTTTCTGATAGATATAGGTTGAAATCTCAAACAATGAGATAAAGGAAATCTTGCGGTTGAATGTTTAAACCTGGAGTCAGGGAGATGAGTAAATGGGCAGTGTACCTCTCTCCCAATTCCAAGCAATCATAGAATCCCTACTGTGTGGAAGCAGGCCATTCAGTCCATCGAGTCCACACCAACCCTCTGAAGACCATGTCACTCTAACCCATCCCCCTACCCTATCATTGTAACGCTGTATTTCCCATGGCTAACCCACCTGGCTTGCATATCCCTGGACATTACAAGGCAATTTAGCATGGCCAATCCATCTAACCTGTGCATCCTTGGACACCCACCACCATCCCCCACTTCCGCTCCCACCCCCACCTGCCTCAAGCTCCCACAGATGGAATAAGAGAGGGTGAAGAACCTCAGCCACAAATGGTCAGTGATCAATTGAGCTCATTATGGGTTTATAATGATGTAGACCTATTGAGGGCTCCTCTGTTGCAGCGGTAGTGTCCCATCTCTCAGCTGGGATGCTTATGTACATGTCCCAACAGCTCTGGAGGTTTGTAATAACATCTCTGAAGGTGTGGGTTAGAAAATATCTACAATGAGATCTTCAGACCTAGAGTAAAGACTTCCAACCATCATACCCATCTTTGGGCTCTTGTTGCTCAGCGGTACAAAAAGATACCTCTGAAGACGGACGGAATGGACTTTTCCAATCAGTCACTGAGGTGGGAGGGGGCTGGGTGGAATTGGGGAAGGGTACACCTGGCTGAGAGCTGGATGCTTGGTGTCAGACTTGGAGAAAGGAGGAAATGATATGGCAGGATGGCTCGGTGGCTAGCATTACTGCCTCACAACGCCAGGGACCCGGATTTGATTCCAGCCACTGTGTGGAGTTTGCATGTTCTCCCTGTGTCTGCGTGGTTTTCCTCCCACGATTCACAGCTCTGTAGGTTAAGTGGACTGGCCATGCTAAAATCGCCCACAGTGTTCAGGGATGTGCTGGTTATGTGCATTAGTTAGAGTAGTAGGGGGGTGGGTTACTCTTTGGAGGGTCGGTGTGGACTTGTAGATTCTGAATGGACTGTTTCCACACTATAGGGCTTCTATGATGATTGGAGTAGGACCGTGTGGGAGACTTCATCTGTAGCCTGTCCTATGGAGCATTACTTTTCCCATGTGGTTAGCATCTGAGATCATTTAAACTTAAACTGAAAAAACGTGGACAGAAAGCACTCACCCCCATAAGGGTAGGTGCTGCTGCCTTAATCTGAAGAGTCGCCTATTGGCAAATATTTATTTACAAGATAGGAGCATCACTGACCAGGCTAGCATTTATTACCTAACCCTAATTACCCAGGAGGCAGTTAAGAGTCAACCATATTGCTGTGGGTCTGGAGTCACATGTAGGCTGGAACAGGTAAGAATGGCAGTTTCCTTCTCTAAAGGGGATTAATGTACCAATACGTTTTTAAGACACTTGGTAGTGGTTACATGGTCAACTTCAGGCTAACTCTCTATTCCAGATGTTATCAAATTCAAATTTCATCATCTGCCATGATGGGAATCACACAGGCAAAAGTGAGGACTGCAGATGCTGGAGATCAGAGTCAAGGTTAGAGTGGTGCTGGAAAAGCACAGCAGGTCAGGCAGCATCTGAGGAGCAGGAAAATCAACGTTTCGGGCACGAGCCCTTCATCAGGAAAGAGCACATGTGTGTGTATGCATGTGTGTGTGTGTATATGCTAGTATGTGTACGTGTGTGTGTGTGTATGCATGAGTGTATGCGCATAAGTGGGGGCATGTACAATGCTAATGTTTGTGTGTGTGGATGACTACCAGTGTATATGAATGTGTGTGTCTGTGAGTGTGTGTGTGTGTCTGAGCATGAGTGTGTCTGTGTGTGTGTGTTTCTGAGTATTTGTGTCTGTCTATGTATGTGTCAGTATGTTTCCAGGTATTTGTGTGTGTGTGTGTGTCTGAGTATGTGACAGGGTGTATATGTGTGTCTTCCTGATCTTTGTTCTTAAACTGGTATTCTATCATAAATGCCATTTGCTGTCATCCTTTCCCTTTCCCGGTCGGAGTATGTGCTTTCCAACCTGACATCCTGGTCAGCTGCTTGACACATACTTGCTGCTGCTCGCCCTCGGATGTGTGGATGGTGAGTAACATCACAGGAGACACACTGATATTCAGCAACATTTTGAGTCAAATCCATTGCATTTCCAAAATCGCACTTCATGATGTCAAAAACAAAGAGAGATTTTTACCAAGGGTGGGCTTTTTTTCACCCTGCTCTGGGTGAAGTTGGAAGATAATGCTATATTCCGCTCCCCTCCTTCCAGTGGGAGTTGGAGGATGGGGAGGGGTGTAATTGGCTGGATGTGGTCTTTGTGTCTCTTGGACAGAAGTCCTACCTTAGCTCCAGTGGCATTGCTGCCTCACAGCGCCAGGGACCCGGGTTCAATTCCAGTCTTGGGAGACTCTCGATGTGGAGTTTGTATGTTCTTCCCGTGTCTGTGTAGGTTTCCACCCACAATCCAACGATGTGCAGATTAGGGTGGATTGGCTGTGGGAAATTGCCCAATGAGTCCAGAGATGTGTGGGCTAGCTGGATTAGCCACGGGGAATGCAAGGTTACAGGGATAGGGTAGGGGGAAGTCTAGGTGGGATGCTCTTCAGAGGGTCACTGTGGTCCTGATGGGCTATATGACCTGCTTCCTCACTGTTAGGGACTCTATGGAGTGCTGGCACACAATCTGTTGGCATATTCAGAACACCCGCCTTCATTCCCCAACCTGGTGAGTCAGAAAGATTAAACCCGGGGGAGTGGTGGGGGAATACGGCCATTTCCAAACTTTTTTTCCTGATGTGGCTCACGGGGTGGCACAGTGGTTAGCACTGCTGCCTCACAGCGCCAGAGACCCGGGTTCAATTACCGCCTCGGGCGACTCTCTGTGTGGAGTTTGCACATTCTCCCCGTGTCTGCGTGGGTTTCCTCCGGGTGCTCCGGTTTCCTCCCACAGTCTGAAAATGTGCAGGTTAAGTGAATTGGCCATGCTAAATTGCCCGTAGTGTTAGGTGAAGGGGTAAATGTAGGGGAATGGGTCTGGGTGGGTTGCTCTTCGGAGGGTCGGTGTGGACTTGATTGGGCCGAAGGGCCTGTTTCCACACTGTAAGTAATCTAATACAACTGTTCAAAGACCATGCACTTCTACTCTTTCACTGAGGAATAATGCTTTTCCATCAAGTTATCATGCCTCATATACAACACTTATACATGAATTTTAATGCCAGGTATATATTGCCACAACTGTACAAGTGTGACAGTAAGGTTTAAGTATAGACCAAATTAACAGGTACCCAGCAACTGTAATAACTTCCATTTATACAGCATGTTTCCTGTAAAAATTTCAGACTGCTTCAAAAATGGAAATAGCTTGAGTCAATACTGACCTATTACCATAAAATACAGGAGCCAAATTAGGCCAGTCAGCCCATCGAGTGTGCTCTGTCACTCAATGAGATCATGTCTGATCACAGAAACACAGAAGATGGGAGCAGGAGGAGGCCATTTGGCCCTTCGAGCCTGCTCCACCATTCATCACCATCATGGCTGACCGTCCAACTCAATAGCCTTATCCTGCTTTCTCCCATAACCTTTGATCCCATTCGCCCCCAAGTGCTATATCCAGCCGCCTCTTGAATACATTTAATGTTTTGGCATCAGCTACTTCCTGTGGTAATGAATTCCACAGGCTCACCACTCTCTGGGTGAAGAAATGTCTCCTCATTTGCATCCTAAATGATCCACCCCGAACCCTCAGACTGTGACCCCAGTTCTGGACACACTCACCACCAGGAACACCCTCCCTGCATCTACCCTGTCTAGATCTGGTAATTCTCAATTCCATTATGTTGGGTGTCTCGAGTTTATTTTTTATTCATGGGATGTGGCTATCAGCATTGAATTGAGACTTAATGCTTTCAGAGGGACGCTTTCATTGCTGCAGGTCTAGAGTAACGTTTAGGCTAGATTGGGTAAAGGTTGGAGATTCTCTTCCCTAAAGAAGGTTAATGAACCGGCTGGGTATTTATAACAATCAACATGGTTAGGTTTTTAATTTAAATTCAACCCTCCGTCATGGTGGGATTTGAACACTTACCCACTCAGCACGTTAATCTCGGACCCTGGATTACTAATCTACTGGCATCACCATGGGACCACCACTCTTAGAATGGCGAGACTGTCTTATGCCAACAAACTGGTTATGCATTTCCTAAAGTTTCAAAGAACAAGCGATGGTCTTACTGTCACTTATAATGTTCTCGGGATGATACAGAGATGAAGTTTCCCACTTGGCTGATGACATGAGAAGTAGGGGACAGAATCGCAGGATATGGGGCTGGCCGTTTAAGACTGAGCTGGTGAGAAATTTCTTCACTCAGAGAGTGTAAAATCATTTTGAAAAAATATTCAATTTAAAAATTAGAAAGGTGTGAATCTTTGGCATTCGCTTTGTCGCTGAGCTCGGATTCCAGTTCAAAATTCATAGATCCTGGAGATTGACAACATTAAAAGATATGGGGATCGTGCAGGAAAATGGCATTGAGTAGATGATGAGCTATGGTTTAAAATAGTTGTACAGCCCGAAAGGCCTGAATTGTCTAATCCTGCATCTATGTTCCTTTATTCAAACAGCTAGGTTTTAAGGTGCGTGTCCTGAAGGAATGCAAGGTCGAGAGGGAAAGAGGTAGGCACCTAGACTTCGATTAAAATTAGAGATATTGGCAAGGGAAGACTTAGAGAAATGAGAACTCTTGGGGGGGGGGGAGCTGGATGAGGTTTCTGAGACAGGAAGGGGTTAAACCATGGTGGGATTTGAAAACAAGTATTAGAAAAGGTGGCACAGTGGTTAGCACTGCTGCTTCACAGCGCCAGAGGCCCGGTTCAATTCCTGCCTCAGGCAACTGACTGTGTGGAGTTTGCACATTCTCCCTGTGTCTGCGTGGGTTTGCTCTGGTTTCCTCCCACAGTCCAAAAATGTGCAGGTTAGGTGAATTGGCCATGCTAAATTGCCTGTAGTGTTAGGTGAAGGGGTAATTGTAGGGTAATGGGTCTGGGTGGGTTGCTCTTCGGAGGGTCAGTGTGGACTTGTTGGGGCGAAGGGCCTGTTTCCACATTGTAAGTAATCTAACCTAATCAAATTTAAAAACCAACATGATAATTGACTAGGAACCAAAGTAAACTCCTTGATATTGTTTAATATTAATATTAACCCTAATTCACTTGGTGAGAAACTGAGGGGAATGGGTTGTGTACCAGTTTTTCACAGTGCCTGATATTATTCTCCAGTCACTTGAATCGAGAGTAAAATTGAACAATTCTACAATAGGGTCACGCTGATTATCGGGGTTATATTCTCTTTCATGATTGGTGGTTATTCAGGCCAGCTGGATATCTGGAAATTTCTAAACTGCAAAGGATTTATTTTCTTTTAATCTCAAAGTGTACTTACACACGTAACTGAACACATCGATTGCCTACTGTGTGGAAGCAGGCCTTTTGGCCCACTGAGTCCGCATCTTTGTGGGCGGCACGGTGGCACAGTGGTTAGCACTGTTGCCTCACAGCGCCAGAGACCCGGGTTCAATTCCCGCCTCAGGCGACTGACTGTGTGGAGTTTGCACATTCTCCCCGTGTCTGCGTGGGTTTCCTCCGGGTGCTCCGGTTTCCTCCCACATCACAAAGATGTGCAGGGTCAGGTGAATTGGCCATACTAAATTGCCCGTAGTGTTAGGTGCAGGGGTAAATGTAGGGGAATGGGTCTGGGTGGGTTGCGCTTCGGCGGGTCGGTGTGGACTTGTTGGGCCGAAGGGCCTGTTTCCACACTGTAAGTAATCTCATCTAATCTTTCTCCAAAGAGCAGCCCAGCCAGACCCTCAAACCCCCACCATATCCCTGGAATCCTGCATGTCTTATAGCCAACTCACCTAACCTGCATATCTTTGGACAGTGGGAAGAACAGTCAAAGGAAACCCCCGCAGACATGGGGAGAAGGTGCATAGAGACAGTCACCACAGGCTAGAATCGAACGTTGGTCCCCAGAGTTAGGAGGTAGCAATGCTAACCACTGATCCACTGCGCCATCCCATTTTCCCATTTCCCTGTTACTTAATCACTTTTTTTTTCATCTATTAAACAAAATCAGTAAATCACCCATGTTTACCAATTGAATCATAGAATCCCCACAGTGTGGAAACAGGCCCTTCGACCTAACAAGTCCATGCCAACCCTCTGAAGAGTAATCTACCTAGACCCATTCAAATTGTTAAATTTATCAACAGAGCTCGTTAAAAGCTCTCTTGTGGCACAGTGTAGTGTCCCTACCTCTGGACCAAGGGGGCCAGGTTCAAGTCCCACATGCTCCAGAGGTGTGTAATAACATATCTGAATTGGTTAGAAAAATAGGTTAAATTTGAAAATAAAGACAATGAAAACCATCAAGGCAGAGGGGCAGTGGGCTCAGTCAAAATGGATTTAGAGGGGGGCATAAAATTTACAGCCCCTATGGTGTCCAGCTCTCTCTCTAAAGGTATTGAGAGTATCAGTGGGCACTATGTGTCCCCTCTCCAAGGACACTCAGGCAAAAACACAGCCACAGAAAGGGGGCTAGGCAGTCGGCAACTATGATTCCCTCCATGGCCCCCTTCTGCATCTGTTAATGGCCGGTTTGGAAACTGCTAATGGATCATCAAGATACTGGCTGCCTTCAACCAGGGCAAGAACTCTTTGATGATCATCTGCTCTTAGAGTTCCTGTGGTTGCCTTAGAGTCTGTCCAATTTCACGACAATCCATCAGTTCAGGGAGCGGTCTCAAAATCAGTGTGAAACTTCGACCAATCAAATCCAAGTGAAGCATCAAAAGGATGAGAATAATGTGAGGAGAGTTCGCCGTGATCAGAGGATGAAAATGTCAGGAAGGTTCAGAGGTAGCAATTATTTTTCAAGCAAATGCTTGCTTCTATGATTCCATAAGATCCAACAAATAATGACTGGAAGAATGGTGGGTGAATATCTTTGAATGGTATTGGTTTAAAGGACAAATATTGGCCAATGCACATCTCATACCAACATATGAATTAGAATAGAGTAGGCCATTTGGCCCGTCAAATCTCCTCCGCTATTCAGTCAGATCCCGGACCAATGGATTGTTTTCTCAACTTCCCCATCTCGCCAATCTCTCCAGTGATTATTGATGTCTTTGTTAGTCAAGGGAGCTCATTTCCAAATGGCATCAGTGATTCGACTCATCTGTGTAAAAGGCACATAGATTCTCAGTTTAACGGCCCAGCAAAGGGATAGCACCACAGTGTTCTGGACCAGATCAAACCCTCTCAAAATAGATGAAGAAGATAGCCTAGACACTAATGTTTTCTTGTTTTAAAGACAAGTGCCAGGCATTATGCTCCAGATGCAATTGGATTGGTCATACTATCAGTCTAGAAGCAAAACACAATCTAATCATACACAATATTTAAAACACAACAAAGGAAAAGAGAAATTGGAATAACTTGACTCTATTGGAAAACATTATGGAATAATAGATCATTTAACTACTAAACAGAAACAGTTTCAATATAGTAATATCCCATAAACACACCCTTGGCAAAGGCAAATTCAGCAAAATAGATTGTCTCACGTGCAATTTTAGCAGCAGAAAGAGAACCCCAGCTTTTAGCTATAATAGAAAGAGGAATAACAGCTTCCACATCCAGCTTCAAGACCTCAGCAGCTGCTTCTGAAAGACTAAAACTAAAAATCCTAATTCTGAGGCAGCTTGAACCCATACCCATTCAGGATGCTTCTATTGTTCCAACTTAAAAAAAACCCAAGGCCTCACAATCTGTTTACTTTATTGGCTTTGGAACAGACTGCCAGAACCTCTGTCGCAACCTTCCTTCCTAAAAAAGAGACAAAATACACCTCGTAAAGCCACCGTATCATCACAACAGATAATGCAGCACTCCCTCAGTTCGACATTGGAGTAGCAGCCCGGATAATGGGTTTTAAATAATCATCTTGGGGTTGGAATCCATGACTTTCTGACTCCAAGGTAAGAGTTTGCAACAAGACAAGTGTATGACATAAACAATACATCTGGAGCACATTTGCTGTCTGCCACATAGCTCTATTTCCTGCTGTTCACACTTCTCCATCACACTTTCAAGTGTCACACACTAATTCCTATTAAAACGCTAAATGTACAGAGACATTCTCTCAGAACAGAAAGTACCAAGGTTGGGAAGTCTGCTGCTCCTTAATTGATCTTGCCGAACATACTGAAGAGAAAGCTGACATATACAGTGTCCTGAATACGTAGAATTTCTGGAACAGAAAGAGGTCATTCGGCCCAACTAATCTGTGCTGGTATAAATAAAGTAACAAATCATAACATAAGAGTATAAGAACCAGGAGCAAGAGTAGGCCATGTGGCCCATTGAGCCCTGATCCGCCATTCAATAGGATCGTGGCTGATCTCTTCATGGACTCAGCTCCACTCACGCCTCTCTCACTGTATCCCAGAATTCCTTTTACTATTTTGCCTTAAAAACACTCAATGGGGTAGCCTCAACTGCTTCACTGGGCAGGGAATTCCACAGATTCACAAACGTTTGGGTGAAGAGGTTCCTCCTCAACTCAGTCCTTAATCTGGATTAGTGGTGCTGGAAAAGCACAGCAATTCAGGCAGCATCCGAGGAGCAGGAAAATCGACCTTTTGGGCAAAAGCCCTTCATCAGGAATAGGCTTTTGCCCGAAACGTCGATTTTCCTGCTCCTTGGATGCTGCCTGAACTGCTGTGCTTTTCCAGCACCTCTAATCCAGAATCTGGTTTCCAGCATCTGCAGTCATTGTTTTTACCTCAGTCCTTAATCTGCTACCCCTTATTTTGAGGCTGTGCCCTCTAGTTCTAGTTTCACCCACCAGTGGAAACAACCTCCCTGCTTTTATCTTATCTATTCCCTTCGTAATTTTATATCTTTGTGTAAGATCGCCCCTTGTTCTTCTAAATTCCAAAGAGTATACTCCCCGTCTACTCAATCTCTCCTCGTAGACCAACTCTCAATGCCGGAATCTATCTAGCAAACCTCCTGTGCACCCCCTCCAGTGCCAGTACATCCTTTCTTGGGTAAGGAGACCTAAACTGTACACTGCTTGTTCATTAGAGAGAGACAACTGGTGGTAGTTTAACCTGAGGGCCGCCATGCCTCAGGAAAGGGATAAGGTAGGACATTTACAATCACCACAGTCAGGCCCACAATTGAACATGCTCTGTTAGTATCACACTGCGCTGCAACATAGCCGTCCAGTTTAGAAACAAATTACTGCAGATGCTAGAATCTGTACCGAAAATGTAAACAAGATCACAGCAGGTCAGGCTGCATCCGCGGAGACAGAGAGCAAGCTAACGTTTCGACTCTAGATTCAGCAGAGCTGACGGGAAGTGTGAAGGGGGTGGGGGGGGGAGCGCCTTGTGGGAAGGGTGGAGTGCTGGGGGAGAAAAGATATTGATGGTTCAGATTAAGTGGTGAGAACGACAGAACGATGGTGCGTCCAAATGTATGAGTGGAGAAAGCAGACCGTCCCACTGGGGTGGGGGGAGGGGAGAGTCATGTCAGCTCTGATGGACAGTCATTGTGACTCGAAACATTAGCTTGCTCTCTCTCTCTCTCTCTCCCTCTCTCCATGGATGCTGCCTGACCCACTGAGACCTCCAGCACATTTTGTTTTCAGTATCTGTCCAGATTACTGCACTAACCGATTCCTGCTCTGCTGCCATTCTCCAATATGACTCTTCTCTCATTCCCTGCAGCTCACACATTATCCCTCTACCCCCTTTTCTGTCGGCGACTCATCTAGTTTCCATTCAAAAGCAGCTTTAGCTATGTGCCTCGTCAAATTTTTTGTGACGACAGGTTCCAAATACCCTCTGGGTAAAATAAGTTGTCTGACTGTATTTACCGACGGGAAATTGTCCTGCAGATAGAAACCCTCTCTCCACCTGATCCACCCAATCGGAATGTTTACAGAACTCCATCAGCTCAGCTCCATGGTTTTCCTTTCTTTAAAGGAAGGTTGCCCATTCTGTTCAGAGTTCATTGCCAGAACAACAGTTAAACAATTAGGGCAGCACGGTGGCTCAGTGGTTAGCGCTGCTGCCTCACAGCGCCAGGGACTTAGGTTCGATTCCAGCCTCAGGTGGCTGGAATCGAACCTAAGTCCCTGGTGCTGTGAGGCAGCAGCGCTAACCACTGAGCCACCGTGCTGCCCTAATTGTTTAACTGTGTGGAGTTTGCACATTCTCCCCGTGTCTGTGTGGGCTTCCACCCACATCACAAAGATGTGTGAGTTAGCCATGTTAAATCGGCCATAGTGCTCAGGGATGTGTAGGTTTGGGGCATTAGTTGGGGTTAAATGTAGAGGTAAAGGGTTTGCGTGGGTTACTCTTAGGAGGGTTGGTGTGTGGATTTGTTGGGCTGAAGGACCTGGTTCCATACTGTAGGGATTCTAATTCTAAATGCTAGTTCATTATTAGTTGGTTATATTTCTGGCGCAATACACACACCACTTGGGCAAGGGAAGATATTTTGCCAAGACTCAGTCATGGCTGATTGTCCCAACCATAGAATCCCTACAATGTGGAAACAGGCCATTCGGCCCATCAAGTTCACATCAACTATATGAAGAGCATCTCACCCAGACCCACCCCAACCCTGCATTTCCATGGCTAACCCACCTAGCCCGCACATCATTGGACTGTGGGAGGAAACCAGAGAATGTGTAGACTCCACACAGACAGTCACCCAAGGCTGGAATCGAACCCAGCTCTCTGGCACTGTGAGGCAGCAGTCCTAACCCTGCTGCCCCAATCGTTTGAGGACTCATTGAAGAAGGGAGCTTTGCTGTACTCACCTCACAAGTTACTCAGTCTGGGTGGGTGGTGGGAGTGGTCAAGAGGGGATAGTGACCATTTGGCGAACCTCCTGTCTATGCCAGTCAAACTGACTCTGATAAAATGTGGAACTTTCTATAAGACAAATGCAAAATACAACAACAACAGCTTGCACTTATAAAGCACCATTAGCAATGTTAAACATTCTTAGGCACTTCATAGGAATGTAACCGGAAATATTTGAAACCAAGAAGATATGAGGGGATGTGGCTGAATGCCCAGATAAAGAGGTAAGTATTTTGGATCAGTTCAAAGGAAAGACAAATATTTAGAAAGGAAACTATTGAACTGATGGCAAATCAGCTGAAGACACAGATAGAGCGATGATAATCTAGGGGCATGTAAGGGCTAGAATTGGAGAAGGGCACAGATCTTGGAGGATTGGAGAGCTGGAGAAGGCCACAGAGATAGGGAAAGATGTTGAAACTGCAAAAGGTCACAGATAGAATAGTGGAGTTGGAGAAGCTTACAAATTTAGGGAGAATTGGAGTGTTGGAGATGGTCATAGAGAGAGCGTTATGGTGTTGGAGGAATTTCAAAGATAGAGAGAATTGTATTGTTGAATGGGGTTACAGAGATAGAGAGAGTTGCAGGTTAGAGGAGGCCACAGAGATATAGAAAGTTGTTATGTTGAAAGAGGTTACAAAGATAGAGACAGTTGTGATATTGGAGGAGATTACAGAGATAGGGAGAGTTGTTGGCTTAGAGGAGTTCACAGAGATAGAGAGAGTTGTTATGCTAGTGGAGGCTACATAGATACAGAGAGTTGTGATATTGGAGAAAATTATAGGGATAGGGAGAGTTATGATGTTGAGAGAGTTTACAGAGATAGAGTTGGGATGTTGGGGGAGGTTACAGAGATAGCGAAGAGTTGGGATGTTGGAGGAGGTTACAGAGATAGGGAAGTGTTGGTGATTAAATTAAATTACATTACAGTGTGGAAACAGGCCCTTCGGCCCAACAAGTCCACACCGACCCGCCGAAGCGTAACCCACCCATACCCCTACATTTACCCCTTACCTAACACTACGGGCAATTTAGCATGGCCAATTCACCTGACCTGCACATCTTTGGACTGTGGGAGGAAACCGGAGTACCCGGAGGAAACCCACGCAGACACGGGGAGAACATACAAACTCCACACAGTCAGTCGTCTGAGGCGGGAATTGAACCCGGGTCTCTGGCGCTGTGAGGCAGCAGTGCTAACCACTGTGCCACCGTGATGTTGAAGGAGGTTACAGAGATAGGGAAGAGTTGGGATGTTGGAGGAGGTTACAGAGATAGGGAAGTGTTGGTGATGTTGAAGGAGGTTACTGAGATAGGGAAGTGTTGGGATGTTAAGGGGGTTACAGAGATAGGTTGGTGATGTTGGAGGAGGTTACAGAGATAGGGAAGAGTGGCGATGTTGGGGATGTTACAGAGATAGCGAAGAGTTTGTGATGTCTTTTCAGGATGAGGTAAAATTTTACTATGGTTGCCATTTAGAAGCCTTTTTAGGGAAAGGACAGGTTTTGGGATGGAGATGAGAGAGGTAAAAAAGCATCTTTGTCCCAGTTTCTGTTTTTGCCTCTAAATTCCTCCTAACTCTGAACTATCAGGTGTGCCATGTGCCCACTTCAGATACCAGTCCACTTTATATGAATACCACTGATCCCAGCATTCTGAACAGGATCTTGAAGGGTCTTGTAACATGAGGTGTCCCTGTGTCTACAGTTACTACAGCAACCAAGCAGGATTTGTGGATTATCATTGATAAGGAGTAATTCTACATAACATGTGTGACACCTCAGAACATCTAATAATATATTAGAAACTCTAGACTGAAACATGGGCAGACAGCACAATCTTCAGACATCATTGGAGATGAAAAATAATTTTAAAACACACAGTATTTCTGATTTCAATTTGCAATGTTCTTTTGCCAAACAATAATTAAATTTGAATGACCTCAAGCTCTGGTTATTGAACGAAATTTGACTTTATTAAAATGGAATCTTTCACTCCCACTCGGCACCAGAATATTGCATTGTCTGAACTGACGATGCACTATGTCTCATAATTATGTTATTGCCAAACGCAGATTATCAAATCTAACTCCACATTGCCAAGGGGAGTTGACTTTGTGAGAAATTCTTGCATTCAGCATGCTGGTGTCAAACTCACATTATCAAAATTATTTTAGAAAAAGGTAAAGAGGCAGAGTCAGAGAGTCATACAGCATGGAAACAGACCCTTTAGTCCAACCAGCCCACACTGAACAGAATCACAAACTAAACTAGTCCCCCCTGCCTGCTCCTGGCCTATATCCCTCCAAACCTTTCCTATTCATGTACTCATCTAACAGTCATTCAACACTGTCATTTTAGCCACATTCATGACTTCCTCAGGAAGTTCATTCCACATATGAACTTGCAAAATATTTGCCCCTCGTGTCATTTTTAAATCTTTCTCCTCTCACCTTAAAATTATGCACCCAGTCTTGAAATCCCCCACCCTAGGGAAATGACACTTCCATTCACCCAATGTCTCCCCATCATGACTTTATAACCCTCGATAAGGTTAGCCCTCAACCTCTTACACTCCAGTGAAAAAAGTCCCAGCCTCATCCAGCTTTTCTTCATCAGGGTGGCACAGTGGCTAGCCTTGCTGCCTCACAGCAGCAGGGTCGCAGGTTCGACTCCAGCCTCGGGTGACTGCCTGTGTGGAGTTTGCACATTTTCCTCTGGGTGCTCCGGTTTCCTCCCACAGTCCAAAGATGTGCAGTTCAGGTGAATTGGCCATGTTAAAATTGCCCATAGTGTCAGGTGCATTAGTCAGAGGGAAATGGGTCTGGGTGGGTTACTCTTCGGAGGGTCGGTGTGGAGTTGTTGGGCCGAAGGGCCAGTTTCCACACTGTAGGGAATCTAATCTAATCTAAACTCAATCCTTCCCGACCTGGCAACATCCTGGAAAATTGCTTCTGAACCCTCTCCTTCCTATAACAGGGTGACCTGAACTGGACACAGTGCTCCAGAAGAGGCCTCACCAAAGTCCTGTACAACCTCAACATGACGTCCCGACTCCTATACTCAAGGGTCTGAGCAATGAAGGCAAGTGTGCTAGGTGCCTTCTTAACCACCCTGTCTACATATGTTACAAACTTTGAAGAATTATGTGCTTGAACCGCTCGGTCCCCCTGTGTACAACACTACCCACGGTCCTACCATTAATTGTATAAGGTGTATTATATATTGTTTATGGTGCCATAATGCAAAAACCCACACCTATCCAGACTGAACTCCATCTGTCACTCTTCAGCCCATTGACCCATTTGGTCAAGGTCCCTTCGTCATCCTAGATAACCTTCTGCACTGTCTACTCTGCCACCAGTTTTGGTGTCATCCACAAACTCACTTCAACTATCTTAACTTGGCTTTAGCCAAGAATTAAAGAAAGAATTGGAGCAATGTATCCTCCAATGTGAGTTACTGCTACTCACATCTCGGAAACCCAAACAGCAGAAACAAAATGAAAGGGAATGCCGACTGGGGGCTCTTGTGGTGTAGTGGTCGTGTCACAGAAGCATAGATGGGAGTTAGAATCACAGAACCTCTGAAGTGCGAAAACAGGCCATTCGGCCCATCGAGTCTGCACCCACCCTTTGAAGGGCATCCCATCCAGACCCAACCCCCTGTCCTATCCCTGTAATCCTGTGTTTCCCATGGCCAATCTACCCAGATTCTGGATTAGGGGTGCTGGAAGAGCACAGCTGTTCAGGCAGCATCCGAGGAGCAGCAAAATCGCCGGTTCAGGCAAAAGGGGGGAGGTGTGGGCGCAGGTTTTGCAGTTCCTGCGGTGGCAAGGGAAGGTGCCAGGATGGGAGGGTGGGTTGTAGGGGAGCGTGGGCCCAGATCTACCCAGATTGCACATCTTTGGACTGTGGGAGGAAACCGGAGCACCCGGAGGAAACCCACCAGATCTACCCAGATTGCACATCTTTGGACTGCGAGAGGAAACCGGAGCACCCGGAGGAAACCCACGCAGACACGGGGAGATCGTGCAAACTGCACACAGAGAGAATGGAATCCAACCCAGATGCCTGTCAGGCAGCAGTGTTAACTACAAGATAGCCATGGCTGCGGGGTATTTCAGGCAGGTGCTGGGTAAAAGCAGGTAGCCTCAGAGTGGGGAAAGACCTTCAAATCACGAGAGAGGAGACAATGAGCAGAAGAAGCTACATGCGCAGCTCTAACAATATCTCCGGACGGATTTGCCCCTCCAGCATTCACCCTCTCACTTCTTTTGACCATTAGTTGGAGCCTCACCGGTGGGAGAGCTGCAGTCTTCCCCCTCCCACAAACCTCATCCCTCCCCTCCTCCCGTTGCCTACCTCAGCAGTGGCCACCAATCCGAGCGGCGCTGCTGAGCATCCAGCCCTCTGATTGGATTGTCGGCTCTGGGAGGCAGGAAGGTGTCCTCCAATGGGATGGCAAACCATGGCAGCAGCCATCCAATAAGCTTTGACATTTTTTGGGAAGGATCAGCTTCTACTGGACATTGGACCTTCACTCAAACAGTGAAATGAAGTCTGTTGTCCTGATTATTTTGGGGGAGCTTTTGGTCACTCCAAAACCTTCCAATACGCTACACCAACCAAACACACAAATTGCTGGAGAAACCCAGCAAGTCTGGCAGTGTCTGTGGAGAGACAAAGCAGAGTTAACGTTTCAAGTCATTGAGCTACCTCTCACTGACAGATATACCAACGGTACTGCCACTGGATGAGTCCGTAATGGTTTTAAAGTTTCTGGGCACATTTCCAGTCACAGCTGACAATGTCAGACTTTGGACGCAGAAAGATCTGGTTCGGGCAAAACTGAAACAGCTGGTGGTGACGGGGGAAACCAGAATTGAAACCTTTCTGGACTCAGAGTGACCAGAGGACCAGAGGTTCATGGAGAGCAAGAGTGATTGTCCTGAGCAAACATCACCATCAGCTACTGGCTGAACTCCACCAGAACTGGGTCTTCAAAATGAAATTATAGAGGTTTATAAAATCATGAGGGGCGTCAAGAAGATGAATAGCAAAGTTCTTTTCCCTTGGGTGGGAAAGTTCAAAACTAGAGGAGTAGAGGTTTAATGTGAAAGGAGATAGATTTGAAAGGGACCTGAGGGCCAACTTTTTCAGACCGAGGGTGGTTCTTATGAAATGAGCTGCCAGAGGAAGTGGTAGATGCAGGTACAGTTACAACACTTAAAAGGCATTTGGACAGGTACATGGATAAGAAAGGTTTGTAGGGATATGGGTCAAATGCATACAAATGGGACAATTGGGGAATGTGGGTCGGCATGGACAAGGTGGGCCAGAGGGTTTGTTTCCATGCTGGATGACTCAATAAGTTCAGTGATCCTTCTTCAGAAATGGAACAAAATGGATTTTGTTTAAAAATTTTTTGACAGAGGCAGAGGCCCAGTGCAAAAGGCAAAGAGGTGTGTCATGGGAGTAAGTTAAGGTGTGTGTGTGTGGTGTGTGTGTGTGTGTGTGTATGTGTGGTGTGTGTGTGTGTGTGAGAGAGAGAGAGAAAACTTACAGACAAGCAAACACACCATCAACACGATAAGGCTGTGGGTGGACAGGGGGAGCAGAAGATAACAAAAATGCAGAACAAATGTGATGTGGCCAGTTTTTGAAACTATCAAATTTGCGACCCTGTGGCTGTAATGTGCCGAAGGTACTTTAATACCTTGAGATGACGTGAGGTGGAATTTAATCCAGGTCCTCAGCACCAAGGGGAGTCATGCATCACTTCCTGTTGTAATGGTCTCCGATGTTCAGTGCCAATCAGGCACATAGATGGACAGCAGCAGGGCCTTCATTGGCCGAATGATCCCACGTTGTCTGACTTCTCTTCCTCACCTCCTGCCAGTCAGCTGTCCATTGTGGGCAGTGCCAAATGGAGATGCTGGTGGACGCCTCCATTATTGCCCCATGATCAGAAAAAGAGCTCAAGGCCACATTTGAGCAAGCGCAGGGTGGTGCCAGGAGGGAGGAAGGGAGGAAGGCTGGGGAGGGAGGCAGAGGGTGAGGAGGGATGTGGAGGGATGGGGAGAGAGGAGGAGGGGTGGGGGAGAGAGGAG
>NC_057749.1:24993374-25018306 GCF_004010195.1 Chiloscyllium plagiosum
GGGTGGCAGAGGGGTGGGAGAGAGAGGTGGAAGGGTGGGGGAGACAGATGTAGAGGTGGGAACGGTGGCAGTGGGGCAGGAGGGAGGCAGAGGTGTGGGAAGTCATATTAAAAGTGGAAGGGGGAGGGTTGCTGTTTGAAACTGAATGCCCACTCCACCTTCTCTTCATGATGCTCGGTGCTTCGATTGGGTGCTGTGTGTTTGACAATGAGCTGACAGGTTCTGAGCTCACCGGAGTGACAACGCCCCTCCTGTTGCTGGTTCACCAATGCATGTCAGGACAGGAAATCCTTTTCTGTTCCTTCCTGTCCCTGGTCTACTCAGGTAGTGGTGAAATGGTTGACACAGTCCTCACCAAGTACCCTCCAGCTTCAATAAATACCCAATACCTTCAAATGACCTCTGAGGAGAGAATATTAAAATCCTTGCACAAATATGTCCATACTCTGGTCAAATACTCAGCAGAGGTTTCTGTAAATGCATTCACCATTTTGAACAGATACAAATATGTTTCTCATTGCATTACACAACATTCCAAGTGTGATATGCATTAGCTGAACTACAGCCAATTCATTTAACAGATCACCAAGTGACCACAGGAAAACCATTAGAAACCGCAAATTCTGAACAGACTTAGGCTGTGAAACTAATGAGCCTACATTTTAAAATCACATTTTTATTGAAATACTGGACAGTCGCCACCAATTGCTCACAAATTTTGATGAAGTTAAACGCTTTATAACATTTCGGCCATGTGCGTTGGTTCCATTACTGAATTCATCCGCAAACAGATAAGAAAAACTGTCAAACGGACGTGTTTGAATCTAAATTAAAAAATTGGCATAGAATTCCTTCCAAAGATTAAACTTTGACCTAGACTTCAGGAAGGTTAAACATTTTCTGCAACATAAATTTGGGAGCAAATGATTGAATTCCCAAAAGGACAAAAGTTATTTAGAAAGATTATAGAGACCAGGACGCAATGCCTGCATTCAAAACTGAAACTAGATTTGCGAAATTTAAAAATTGCTAACTCCCTTCATTGTTTTTGCTTAACGTCCCTTTCTTTCCTCATTATTTCTTTGGTTGGAACTCAAGTGTTGGATTCAGGTCCAGAATGGGCCCACAATTGAGCTACTTTTGATGATCATTTTTGTCCCTAAATTCCATAGCATTGTACGCAAAATCCACCACAATCCAGCAAAATTCGGCAGGATTTTAAAACGTAGAAAGGGCTGGAGAAACTCAGCAGGTTTGGCAATATTTGTGGAGCGGGGAAACCAAGTTAACATTTCGAGTCCAGTAAGACTGGCAGTTCCACATAACACATTCCTAATTAAAGGCTTGTGCCCAAAACGTTGACCCTCCTGCTCCTCGGATGCTGCCTGACCTGCTGTGCTTTTCCATCACCACTCTTTTTTGACTGACTCTCCAGCATCTGCAGTCCTCCCTTTCTCCCTGAAGGCACCAGAACAGTCAAACTGTACTCAAAGCAATAACTCCATTATTATTATGTCCCATTGAAACTCCAGACCTGCTGAGTTTCTCCAGTACTTTCTGTTTTTCTTTCAGATTTCCAGCATCTGCTGGCATATTGCTTTTTAAAACATAACGTGCTTTTTCAAAAACGTATGGGTCAAAAAAATATCTCTTGATCCGTTTGAGAATGGTAACATGATGCAGATTTATTCATCAAGCTGAAATTGGGTTTAATCAGAGAGTACCTTGAATAAATAATTGAGAACGAGCTTAAAAGAATATACAAAATTATTTGCTAGTTGTATCGGTGAATAGTTTCAAGGCAAATTGAGCAATGTTACTCATGAGGCTTTTAAATTGAGTCCTTGTATCAAAAAGTAGCGATTTGATGTTAAGAACCTACTGAAAGTCATGCACACACCATTAGTCAATACTCACAGTGCTGATTAGTTCAATATGGGTAACGCTATGAACAGGACTGGTTTCTAACCTGACACTTTAAAATCAATGCAAATAAAAAAAAAGAAAAAAATCTCTCTGTGCTAAAGGTAATTTGCACTTGCAATGTCTCAAACTGGTTTGGCCAAATTTGGGTGTGTTCCAACATAAATCCAGGCCGGCGTATGTAAATGCATTTGTGATTTATATCAGTGCTATCACCCAGTTGGCAAAAAAAAACACCTCTGTTCGGAAGAAAGTGGAGAAATGGGAGGAATATTTCCCAGTCAGTCTACAGCTTAGCCTTTCGTCATAGCCTCATCAGATTCCGACTGGAGTAGTAAGTGTGCCATCATCCCTCCTCATCAATCTCGACTCCACTCCCCCAGTCAGCAACCAGAAATTCAAAACTCTCCACAGTGTGAGTCTTTGTCGCATTCCCATCAGTCTTGGCCCTGAATCCGAGATTGTGCATTCAGTTCTCATTCCAGAGGGTGGATAATGAAACCTAACTCAAGTGTCAGTGCTGTTACGGAAGACTGAAGCTCTGTGAGGGAGTTGCCCCTCAAACGCAGTGTTAAACCAAGGCCCCATCAGTCCTGAAGAGCAGTCATACTAAACTTGAAATGGTAACTCTGTTTCTCTCCTCAACAGATGCTGCCAGACCTGCTGAGTTTCTGCAGCATTCTGGCTGTTAGTTTGGATTTCCAGCATCCACAATGTTTTGCTTTTACCCCACCCGTTTTCTTGTTTGGATGTTAAAGATCTTGATACCATTTTGAAAAAGACCTGGACAGTTTTCCTCCAAGCGTTGACCAATATTTATCACTTAATTAACATCACTAAAGCAGATTATCTGATCGTTACCACCGTTTGTGATACTCAGTGAAGATTGACCACCATATTATCCATATTACAATAGGGATGCCACTGAAGTGGCTTAAAGTGTTTTGGGACAGGTTGAGATCATGTAGGGCACCTTATATTTGCAGGTCTTTTTGACTCTTTCTCTCTATCATTGTTTCTAACCTTGCATTGAAACAATATCCTTCCACTTTCTTCCCTTCTTCAGGACAAGAAGCGCATACAGTCACAGAGTCATACAGCACGGAAACAGACCCTTTCAGTCCAACCAGTCCATGCCACACACAATCCCAAACTAAGCTAGTCCCACCTGCCTGCTCCTGGTTCATATCCCTTCAAACCTTTCCTATTCCTGTACTTATCCAAATGCCTTTTAAAAGTTATAATAGTACCCACATCCACCACTTCCTCAGAAAGTTCATCCCACACACAAACCACACTCTGTGTAAAAACATTTGCCCCTTGTGTCTTTTTTAAATCTTTCTCCTCTCATCTTAAAAAAAGTGTCCCCCTAGCCATAAAATCTCCCATCCTCGGGAAAAGGCAGCTACCATTAACCCTATCTATACCCCTCATGATTTTATGTATTTCTATCAGGTCGCTTCTCAACCTCCCATGCTCCAGTGTAAATAGTTCCAGCCTATCCAGCCTTTTTTCATAACTCAAACCCTCCATACTTGGCAACATCCTGGTAAAGATTAGAGTGGTGCTGGAAAAGCACAGCAGGTCAGGCAGTATCCAAGGAGCAAGAAAATCTAGCATCTCTTCTGAACCCTCTCCAGCTTAATAATATCCTTCCTATGACAGGGTGACCAGAACTGAACACAGTATTCCAGAAGAGGCCTCACCAATGTCCATACAAACTTAACACGAGGACCTTAGATAACACTGAGGGTCAGTGTCTATACATAGATCTTTGAAAGTACCAGGACAAGTTAAAAAGGCACAAGATACTTGTCTCTATTAGCTGTGGCATAGAATCCAAAGTAGACAAGCAGGAGGCTGGAAGCACACAGCAAGCCAGGCAGCATCAGGAGGTGGAGATGTCAACATTTCAGGACTGATGAAGGGTTATAACCGAAACGTTGACCTCTCCACCTCCTGATGCTGCCTGGCTTGCTGTGTGCTTCCAGCTTGTCTACCTTAGATTCCAACCTCTGCAGTTTGTTTCTGTCTCTAACGTAGAATACAAGAGCAGGGAGGTTCTGATGGATCTGCAGAAGATGGTGTGGAGTTCTGGTCACCATACGTGGGAAGGATGTGATTGCACTGGAGGAGGTTCAGAGGAAATTCATCAGGTGGTTACCTTGTCTCAACTGTATTAGCTATGAAGAGAGACTAGATAGACTGGCTTGCTTTCTGTAGGGCAGAGAAAGGGGTGGGGTGAAACTCATTGAGAACTACAAATTACGGGAGGAGTTGACAGGGTAGATAGGATGTGCTCTTTATGTAGTGCTCATTAATCAGATGGCATAGGTAAGGGGGACGAGAGTAGGAGAGCTTTTCAGGAGTATTTGTTTCGACCAGAGGGCAGTAAGTGGAACTCCCTGTCTGAAAAGGTGGAAGATGCAGGAGGCATCAAAACATTTAAGGCATATTTAGATGAACATCTGTAATGGCATAATGTATGAAATAAGTCCAAAGAAGCAGGTATCCCATCAGCAAATCACCCTGTATTTACTTGGACTTAAAGTGGTGTTGGAAAAGCACAGCAGGTCAGGCAGTATCCAAGTACATGGACTCTGACCAGCCAGCTGAGAGCCAGTCACTAGATTGAGAAGACTCTCTGAATCTCTTGGTTATCTCTGTCAGCCAGGGCTCCCTGATTGGACCAGGTTAACAAACTCCAATCAAGGATCTCTTAGTCAATGATATCGACCTGGCCCTGGTTCCAATCACAGGGTGACAGACCAAATGCCGGGGAATGGGTTAGAGTGGGACAGATGCTTTTTGCGCAGCTTAGACACAATGGGCTGATGGAAACCTTTCTGTAGTAACACTCTATGTCTACACCATTGATTTGTTGCATGTTCCCCTTCCCCTCTCCACGAATGAGCCTTCACACTATCGCCTCCTGGATTCTGGGCCTTGCCTTTTTATTGCTCCCCCCCACCCCTTGCTACCTCTCTTCCACTTCTCTAAAGTCTCCTAACATCACCCCTGCTAATGTCCGTCAAATTAACGGGGGCTTTTCAACTGAGCAAAAAAATGGAGGAACTGTGTGTCGAGGCGGAGGGTCTGTAAAGCGGAGAGCACAGATACAAGGTGATTGTCAAGAGAATGGGAAGAGTGTGTTGCTGGAAAAGGACAGCCGGTCAGGCAGCATCCAAGGAGCAGGAGAATCAACGTTTCAGGCATAAGCTCTTCATCAGGAATGAGGCTTGTGGGCTGGGGTCTGAGAGATAAATGGTAGGATGAAACTTGTTATATTGTTGTGCAGTCATTTCAGTGATTGTTTGCAATGAATCCAAAGGAAGAAAATGTCATCAATGTACCTGGTGCATGGTCAGAGGTCCTGTGCAGCACAGGAGTCTTATTCAAACTTGTGCATGGCATTGTTGGCACATTGGTCCAAATGTGGTCCCCATGGCTGTTTCGTGTGTTTGGCTGAAGAGACAGTTGTCGAAGGTGAAGGTGTTCTGATCGAGGGTGAAGCAGATGGGTTATGGATGGTGCCTGGAGATTGGCAGCTGTTGGGATTGATCATGGGAGATTTCAATGTTCAGGTGGACCATGAAAATCACATTGGTAGTTGGTCGCAAGAAAAAAACAATTTGTGGAATGTCTATGAGACGGCTTTTTGGAGCCGCTTGTGGTGGAGCCCACTAGGGAACAGGCAATACCGGATTTAGTGTGGTGCAATGAGGCAGGTTTGAGAAGGTAACTTAAGGAATCCTGAGGAGGCAGTGATCATAATATGATTGAATTTACTCTGCAATTTGAGAGGGAGAAGATAGAATCAGAGGTAACTGTATTACAGCTGAATAAAGGCAACTACAGAGGCTTGAGGGAGGAGCTGGGTAGAATTGACTGGGAGAGGAGCCCAGCAGGAAAAGACAGTGGAACAGCAATGGCAGGAGTAATTCAGAAAACACAGCAGAGATTCATCCCGAGGAAAAAAACAGCATGGCACAGGGAGGATGAGGCAATATGGCTGACCAGGGAAATCAGGGAAAGCATAAAAGCAAAAGTGAAAGCATATAAAGTAGCGAAGAACAGTGGGAAATGAAAGGATTGGGAAGCTTACAAAGATCAACAGATAGCAACTAAAAAAGAAATAAGGAGGGAGAAGATTAAATATGAGGGTAAGCTTGCCAGTCATATAAAGGAAGGCTGTCAGAGTTTCTTTTGATATATAAAGGGCAAAAGAGAGGCAAAAGTGGACTTTAGGCCACTGGAAAATGGAAAGATGGTAGTGGGGAATAAGGAAATTGCTGAGGAACTGAATAATTACTTTGTGTCAGTCTTTACAGTGGAACACATGAGTAATATCCCAAAACTTCAGGAGAGTGAGGGGGTAGAGCTGAGTATGGTGGCCATCACCAAGAATAAGGAGCTGAAAAAATTGAATGACCTAAAGGTGGATAAATCACCTGGACCAGATGGACTACACCTCGGAATTCTAAGGCAGATAGCTGGAGGCATTAGTGGTGATCTTTCAGGAATTGCTAGAATTAGGGAGGTTCCCAGAGGACTGGAAAATTGCTAATGTGACACCACTGTTTAAAAAGGGAGTAAGGTAAAAGATGGAATCGGTTAGCCTAACCTCAGTCATGGGTCTGATCCTGGAATCCATTGTGAAGGATGAGATTTCTGAATACTTGAAAGTATATGGTAAAATAGGGCAAAGTCAGTATGGTTTCATCAAGGGTGACAAATCTTCTAGAATTCTTTAAGAAAGTAACAAGCAGGTTAGACGAAGGAGAGCCAATGGATGTTATCTATCTGGACTTCAAGAAGGCCTTTGGCAAGGTGCTACACAGGAGACTACTGACTAAGATAAGAGCCCATGGTGTTAGAGGCAAGATGCTAGCATGGATAGAAGCTTGGCTGTCTGGCAGAAAGCAGAGAGTGGGGATAAAAGGGTCCTTTCTCAGGATGGCAGCCGGTGACAGATGGTGTTCCGCAAGACTCGGTGTTGCGACCACAACTTTTCACTTTATACATTAACGATTTAGCTGAAGGAAATGAGGGCATTCTGGCTAAGTTTGCAGATGATACAAAGATTGGTAGAGGGACAGGTAGCATTGAGGAGGCTGCAGAAGGATTTGGACAGGTTAGGAGAGTGGGCAAAGAAGTGGCAAAGGGAGTACAATGTGGGAAAGTGTGAGGTCATGTACTTTGGTAGGAAAAATAGAGGCATGGACTATTTTCTAAATGAGGAGAAAATTCAGAAGTCTAAAGTGCAAAGAGATTTGGAAGTTCTAGTCCAGGATTCTTTCAAGGTAAATTTGCAGATAAAGTCAGTAGTTAGGAAGGCAAACTCAATGGAGACATTTATTTTGAGAGGACTTGAATATAAAACAGGGATGTACTTCTGAGGCTTCATAAGGCTCTGGTCAGACCACATTTGGAGTATTGTGAGCAGTTTTGGGCCCCATATCTCAGGAAGGATGTACTGGCCCTGGGGCATGTTCAGAGAAGGTTCATGAGAATGGTCCCAGGAGTGAAAAGCTTAACATATGAGGAATGTTTGACGACTCTGGGCCTATACTCAATGGAGTTTAGAAGGATGAGGGGGGATCTAATTGAAACTTACAGAACACTGAATAGCCTGGACAGTGTGGATGTTGGGAAGATGTTTCCATTGGTTGGAGAGACTGGGACCCGAGGGTACAGCCTTTTAGAGTGGCAAGAAGGAGAAACTTCTTCAGCCAGAGAGTGGTGAATCTATGGAATTCATTGCCACAGAAGGCTGTGGAGGTCGGGTGGTTGAGTATATTTAAGACAGAGATAGATAGGTTCTTGATTGTAAAGGAGATCGAGGGTTACGGGGAGAAAGTGGGAGAATAGGGTTGATTGAATAGTGGAGCGGACTCGATGAGCTGAATGGCCTAATTTCTGCTCCTGTGTCATGTGGTCTTATGAGTACTGAGGCTGTTGTGGGGGATATAGGTGTGGAGTGCTGAAACGTCCATTGTGAAGAGGAATGTTCTTGATTCGACTGATCTGTGGGTGCTGAGTTTCTCTAAGAAACCTGTGGTGTCACGACAGAAGCTGGGGGTTCCTTGTACAATGGGTTTCAAGATGCCCTCGACATAGCCAGAGAGTTTCTCATGCAGGGTCCCATTGCCTGATATTTGGGACATCCAGGTGTGTTGATTTGTGATTCAGCTGTTGACACTTTACTCACACCATCTGACACTCTTGATCACCTACAGAGACTTATTATTCCATCTGCTGACACTCTATAAATACCAGTTGTATAATCTTTTGATCTCTCCGACTATAAATTCTGTGCCTGTGCTCTTCCCTTCACTTCACCTGACAAAGCAGCAGTGCTCTGAAAGTGTGTGATTTCAAATAAACCTGTTGGACATTAACCTCATGTCGTGTGATTTCTGACCTTGGACATTTAACGACTAACAATGGGTGGCGTGTAATAGCAGACCATGTGATAACAAGGCCTGGTGTGTGGGGGTTAGGGTAAGGACATGGGAGAAGGTACCTCAAGCCCTAATATTGTCAAACTCAATATTGAGTCCAGAAGGCTATAGAATTCCCAATTGGAAAATGAGGTGCTGTCCTTCCAGCTTGTGCTGAGCTTCACTGGAGCACTGCAGCAGACAGAGATGTTGGCCAGGGAACATGATGGGGTGTTGAAGTGGCATTGCATGGTGAGCTGTAATGACATGAATGAACGGCCTGAGTGTTGAGAACATAGTCCATAATAATCTTCAAAGCGAATTTAGATAAATACCTGATGAGGTGAAATTTGCTGAGATTGTTGGAGGAATAGGACTAATTGGAGAGTCCTTTTAAAGCCCCTATAGGAAAAATACCTAAAATGGTCTGTGCTGAACTGTCTGATGATTTCATGATTCGAAATGCTGAGCAAATCATTACTTATGCAAAGTTCTTGAATTAATTCCGACACTGACAGGTAGAGCTATTTGATCTTCCTCAAAAGGGATTTGATTGAAATTTCAAAAGGCATTTGTGAAGGTAAATTCCAACACCTTGCCAAACATCTCAGATGTGTTAATTGCAAGACGTTTTCAAGATAAATATAAGCTTCACCTCACCACTTGGGTTGACTGTTCATGTGGCTAATGTGGGGCTGAGATGTTCGATTGCGACTCTATGTTGCAACAAGTTTCAAACAAGGCGGGAGATAATCCTCAGTCTATAAAGAAACTCCTCAAACTAGAATTCTTAAAAATAAACATTGGGGAGTCGGTCCTAGTGAGGATATCGCTCTGAAATACACTTTTGGCCCATAAATACATTACAGCTCGGAACTTGGCATCAGTGGAGAAGCAGTGCCTTTCTGTCTGTCCCCACAGAAAGCTATCCCACAAAGATCGAGCAATCTCTGTGACTTGGATTGTCCCCTTTCTCAGTGGCGGGTTCAGCCTGGCCAAGGGACGATATTAGAACGTGCCAGCAGCCAGTCAGGCAACCAAAGCAAAAAAAAAATACCGATGCTGGAAATCAGAGTCAAAACACAGAAATTGCTGGGAAACTCAACAGGTCTGGCAGCTACTATTGGAGAGAAAGCCCCTGGTTCCAGTGACCCTCCTTCAGAACAGACTGTAGCTCAGTGAAGATTGGTGTACATGCTGAAGAAGGGGTGGGGGGAGGGGGGGGGGGTGGCAGGAGGTAAACTATAGGGGCAGATGGAGCCCAGAGGTAGAGAAAAACAATTGGGCAGACAAAGGGATGGGTAAAAATCAGCCTGGGGGAATCCAATAGCTACTAATGGGGACCATTAGTGACTGATAATGGGATGGTTATGGTAGCAGCCCATAAGATGACAAGACCTGGTATGTAGGGATTTGGGGTAAAGACTTGGGAGTCTCAAAGGGTTCCCAAGTGGAAAATGAGGTGCTGCACTTGGCTGGGGCATTGCAGCAAGCCCGAGACTGGGGGGGTCAGCCAGGGAACATGGTGATGTGTTTACAATGCAGGCAAATGGAAGCTTGGGGTCGTTTTAGAACGTTGGTATTCCACAAAGCAGTCACCCAGTCTATGTCTGTCTCCCCACTGTACAGAAGGCACCCAATAACATTGGAGTATTCACACACATTGAACTTGGAAATTTAAAGCACTTAATATCTTTCACTGGTAATTGAAATTTTCTGACAATGAAGTTAACCATTATAATTGTGTAAGGAAGCGAACTGTTTCTTCTTTGTGGCAAGTTTGAAATTGCACAACTGAAATTTGGCGTTTTCAGGATCAGTGAAGATTTTCAACAGTTGTTATAAGTTTAAGCCACCGCTAAAAGTCAAATTATACTCAACACATTCTAACATTTTCAATGTCTTTTGATTCATTCATGGGATCTGGGTGTTGTAGGCTGAGGCAGCATCTTATTGCCCATCCATTATTGCCCTTGAGGTGGAGGTGGTTTGAACCACTGCAGTCCATGGGTGGCACAGTGGCTCAGTGGTTAGCACTGTTACCTCACAATGCTAGGGTCCTGGGTTCGATTACACTGTGACTGTCTGTGTGGAGTTTGCACATTCTCCTCGTGTCTGCGTGGGATTCCTCTGGGTGCTCTGGTTTCCTCCCACCATCCAAAGTTGTGCAAGTTAGGTGAATTGGCCATGCTAAATTGCCCCATGGTGTTCAGGGATGCGTAGGTTAGGTGTGTTAGCCATGGGAAATGCAAGGTTAGAGAGATGGGAGACGGGGATGCTCATCAGAGAGTCGGTGAGGATTTATTGGGCTGTTTCCACACAGTAGGGATTCTATTCTATTTGTGTGTTATCGGTAGACCCACAGTGCCATTAGGAGGGAATTCCAGGATATTGACCCAGCACCACTAAAGAAACGGTGATATATTTCTCCATCAGGATGGTGATTGGTTTGGAAGAGAACTTGCAAAGGGTGGTGTTCCCATATATGCAGCCCTTGTCTGTCTACCTGGTACAGGTCACAGGTTTAGAAGGTGCTGTTAAATTAGCCTTGGTGAATTCCTGCAGTGCATTGTTAGCAGAGGCACACCAGAAGGTGAGGTAATACTGCACCTACATTTCACCTTGTAAAAAGGATCTTCCTCTTAACCCACCCTACAGTGCTGTTTCCTTTGAGCATAAATTTTAAATTGGAGAGGGAAGGCGTGTCCATTTTGAAGCATTGGTTCTCCATCAGTTACAGTTCCATCAGTTACAGTCCCAGTTCTCTTACCAAAAGGCACAGCAGTGGCCAGAATGGCTATTCCTGCTCCTAATTTGTATTCATAATTTCACAAGTACTCTTGAAAACCCTCACCAGCTCTGAAAAGCAAAGTGACATTTTTTAAAATTAGATTCCCTACAGTATGGAAACAGGCCCTTTGGCCCAACAAGTCCACAATGACCCTCCAAAGAGTAACCTACCCAGACCCATTTCCCTACCCTATATTTACCCTGACTGGGCAATTTAGCATGGCCAATTCACCTGACCTGCACATCTTTGGACTGTGGGAGGAAACCAGAGCTCCCACAGGAAACCCACGCGGACACAGGGAGAATGTGCAAACTCCACACAGACAGTCAACTGAGGCTGGAATAAAACCCAGGTCCCTGGTGTTATGCAGTAGCAGTGCTAACCACTGAACCACCATGCCGTGACATTTATATAATCTCAAACTTCTTCCCAGGGAAAAAACAATTCCATTTCAGGATTTGGAGATGCCGGTGTTGGACTGGGGTGTACAAAGTTAAAAATCACACAACACCAGGTTATAGTCCAACAGGTTTAATTGGAAGCACACTAGCTTTCGAAGCGATGCTCCTTCATCAGGTGATTGTGACAAACTACCTGATGAAGGAGCGTCGCTCCGAAAGCTAGTGTTTCCAATTAAACCTGTTGGACTATAACCTGGTGTTGTGTGATTTTTAACTTTGTAATTCCATATCACTGTGAGACATAGGCGCAGAATTAGACTATTTGGCCCATCGAGTCTGCTCACCCTATAGTTTAGCTTTTTTCCTTAATCGTTATTGTTTATTTCTGAAGATTTAAATCTGCTGAAACTTTTTGGTCTTGAACTGGCACTGAGTCATGACCAATAGTAAGGATTGATATTTCATCAAACAGCAGAGGAAAAGAGACAGATAAGGTGATGTGCTCCTCACACTAGGCAGGAGAGACACTTGACGCTCAATTCTGAGACCCAGACTTGCATGTAGAGAGGTTGTGGTTCAGGGATAGGACCGATTGGGTTCACCAGAGAAAAATGGATCCAGACAGCCATTCAAACTTCAGGCTGTATTAATGCCGGTAAAGCTCACTGGGAATTAATTGCCGTGGCTTAGGCTGTTGTCAGAGAAACTCAACTGGATTCATACCAAGTGCTTTGTTCAATGGCATAGTAATTATTCATCAAGCTTAGGAATGTGAATGACCAGCGATCTGAAAAATGTTGCTTACTTCTGGACATGAGAAAGATATTTTGCAACCTCATGGTCACAGGCTCATGAAATCACAGAAGACCATGATTACTCATTGGAAGCCGGATCCAAGTGAATGGAAAATGTGGTGCAATAAACTGGACCAGATAAATCTGATGAACAAATAGCTCATGCTCTTTTAATGAGCCATTGAAAGTTTTTTTTTCTTATTCATTCACAGGATGTGGGCATCACTGGCTGGGCCAGCAGTCATTGTCCATTCCTAATTATCCAGAAGGCAGTTAAGAGTCAACCGCGTTGTTATTGATAAAGGGGTCAGATGTAGGCCAGCCCATGGAGGGATGGCAGTTTCCTTCCCGAAAGGACATTAGGGAACCAGATGGATCTTCATAACAATCGGTGATGGTCACCATTGGGCTACCACCTTATACTGGAGACTTAGTGAATTTAGATTTTGCCAGCTGCCATAGTGGGATTTGAATCCATGCCCCCGAACAATGGCCTGGGTTCTGGGTTACTAGTCCAGTGGCTAATTGAACTCGTGCCCTAACACTAGCAGAATTCCTCAAGTGTGTTGACAAAGTTCCTGGTGGGGTGCTCTCGTTTCGACTCCTCTACTCTGGCTGCCATTAGGTCAGCTTTTCTTGTGGCCTCCGACCCCTGACAACAACATACATAGAAACATACAATCCCTACCATCGGCCCAACAAGTCCACACCGACTGCCCAAAGAGCATCCCACCCAGGCTCACCTCAGGGAGGAAACCGGAGCACCCGGAGGACCTTGGAACTCCTGGTCTCTGCACAGACGTGACGAGGCATTCTCTCGGCTTTGCGAAGCGGCCTGGCATGGAGACCTCTCAGATCGACATGGCGATCTCTCGGCCTGGTATGGCTTCAGCATGGATGCCCGGTCTCAAGGTGATTTCCCGGCCTCATGAACCCCCAGGTGAAGCCCAGTGCAGTCTAAAGTCAAGGCCCAGCACAGACAGGAGGTTAGATACCTGCATGGACTGGGTTGGAACACCATGTACTGAACTTTCTTCTCTCCATGATATAAATTATTCCTAACATCTGCAATGCTAGACTTCTTATTTTTCTATTTTTCTAAGAACCAGACGTAGGAACCTTGTACCTAAGATGACGCCATAAAGGGTGACTTTAGCACTTTTCATGGTACTAATTTGAGTACATGTGACAATAAAGCTCATTCTTAATTCTCATTTTTAATTGATTTTGATTTTCACCATCTGCCACAATGTGACTATGAACTGAGATTACTAACCTAGAGTTCTGGATTGCTAGTCCAGTCTGATTACCACCACCTCCCTACACGCTGAAGCAGTGATGTATCTCTTCAACAACAACAGCCTTTTCGAATAGTTTCTGAAATATGGGATTTCCCATCATTTAATGAATCTCAAATGCAGATGTTATTTGGTGGGGGACTGGTAGAGGATTTTGGTTTCCTGGTCATAGAGTCATAGAGATGTACAGCATGGAAACAGACCCTTCGGTGCAATTCTTCCATGCCGACCAGATATCCCAACCCAATCTAGTCCAACCTGCCAGCACCAGCCCATATCCTTCGTAACCCTTCCTATTCATACCCATCCAAATGCCTCTTAAATGTTGCAATTGTACCAGCCTCCACCACATCTTCTGGCAGTTCATTCCATACACGTACCACCCTCTGCATGAAAAAGTTGCCCCTTAGGTCTCTCTTATATCTTTCCCCTCACCCTAAACCTATACCCTCTCGTTCTGGACTCCCCGACCCGAGGGAAAAGACTTTGTCTATTTATCCTATTCATGCCCCTCATAATTTTGTAAACCTCTACAAGGTCACCTCTCAGCCTCCGACGCTCCAGGCAAAACAGCCCCAGGCTGTTCAGCCTCTCCCTGTAGCTCAGGTCCTCCAACACTGGCAACATCCTTGTAAATCTTTTCTGAACCCTTTCACGTTTCACAACTTCTTTCCGATAGGGTGATCAGGGGAAATCTTTTACCGTCATAAACTTTGGTAAAAAGATCAACGATCAATTGTAATCCTCTTTCAGACTGAACACTGACTTGTGCATTATAAGTACCCTGTCATCTACACTTAAAACGTTAGCTTGCTCTCGCTCTATAGATGCTGTCTTACCCATTGTGATCTCCAGCATTTGTTGTTTTCAGTAGATTCCAGCATCTACAGCAACTTGCTCCTATCAGTATCCTGTAATCCTATTATACATGTGGTTGATGTCTTGGTTTTGGCTTTCAACTAATGGAAAAGACTAATATTTTATGTACTAAGCTGTACAATGCTAAATAGTTATACTTCCTGACCACACTTAATGATCCCTAAGGCATTACTTTCTCTCCAGTTTTAGGTGAATTACTGTCTCATTATAGTTAAATAATAACCATGAATTCCAAGCTACTCAGTCTGGATGTTCTTCAGCAGGGTAATGTGAATTTGGATGCCTTGATGACCAAGGAATAGTTGGTTTCAGTCCAGCAGAAGCTGGATCTTCTGAAACGAAACTCATTTCAAAGTCAAAAGAGTTCAGAAGGCGTATGACCGCAGGAGCAGAGTTGGTACAAAGTGCCATCAAATTAAAGTCCTGACAGGAAAGGCAACAAGTGAGGAAATGGGAGAATGTTACACTTCAGGAACCTGAAGAAGGGCTTTTGCCCGGAACGTTGATTTTCCTGCTCCTCGGATGCTGCTTGACCTGCTGAGCTTTTCCAGCACCACTCTAATCTTGACTCTGACCTCCAGCATCTGCAGTCCTCACTTTCGCCATAAGGTGTTAGCTCAGTGTCAGCATTCTGCATCCGAGTGACAAAGCTGGGGACTGAAGCTATACTGTAAGGCACTGGGTACATGATCCAGGCTGAAACTTAAGTGTAGTCAGTGGGAGTGCTGCAGTGCCAGAGATTCCTCCTTTCAGGTCAGACCCAGACATTCTCAGGCAGTCATAGAAATCCTCATTAAATGATCCAGGGAACAGCAGGGGGATTTTCTTAGAGATCTGGTCAATATTCAACAGGAAGATGGTTGTGGGTGTTGGATGTCAGTCATCTCAGCTCCAGGACATCTCTGCAGGAGTTCCTGAGGGTAGTGTCCACAGCCCAACCATCTTCAGCTGCTTCATCAATGACCTTCCCTCCATCCTAAGGTCAGAAGTGGGATGTTCGCCAATGGTTAGTCAATGTTCAGCACCATTCATGACTCCTCAGATTCTGAAGCAGTCCATGTCCAAATGCAACAAGACCTGGGCAATATCCAGGCTTGGGCTGACAAGTGTCAAGTAACATTCGTGCCACACAAATGCCAGGCTGTGACCATTACCAACAAGAGACAATCTAACCACCACCCCCTTGACATCCAACAGTGTTACCATCACTGAATCCTCTACTATCAACATCCTTGGGGTTACCATTGATCAGAAACTCATTTGGACTCACCACATAAATGCAGTGGCTACAAGAGCAGGTCAGAAGCAAGGAATACTCCAGTGACTAATTCATCTCCTGACTCCCCAAAGCACAGCTACAAGGCACAAGTCAGAATTGTGATGGAACACTCCCCTCTTGCCTGGGTGAGTGCAGCCCCAACAACACTCAAGAAGCTTGACACCACCCAGGACAAAGCAGCCCAATTGAATGGCACTACACTCCTTGAACCACCAATGCTCAGGAGCAGCAGTGCATACTTTCTACAAGATACAATGCAGAAATTCACCAAAGATCCTTCGACAGCGCCTTCCAAATCCATGACCACTTCCATCTAGAACGACAGGGATAAGGATGGCAGATATATGGGGACACCACCTTCAAGTTCCCCTCCAAGTCACTCACAATGCTGACTTGGAAACGCCATTCCGTCACTGTTGTTGGGTCAGAATCTTGGAATTCCCTCCCTAAGGGCATTGTGGGTCAACCCACAGCAGGTGGACTGCGACGGTTCAAGAAGGCAACTCATCCCCATGGTCCCATGGGCAATGAGGGACGGGCAATAAATGCTGGGCCCAGCCAGTGACACCCACATCCCACAAAATAAATAAATATTTCAAACAAAATATTTATTCCCTCAGAACCATCTCCGAAAACTGTAGCTGGCCATGGTTCCATTGCAGTTTGTCAGACCTTACCGTCCACAAATTGACTACTGTACTCTCTACATTGCAACACTACGATGTAAAGCACTTTGGGACCTTCTACGGTGGTGAACGGCACTATATAAATGAAAGTCTTTCTTCCTCCGTCCTATATGTCACTCCAGTTTGTGAAGCATGGCTTTAATGATTTTCACTGAAGATTGGGGAGGGGGTGTGAAAGTTACTTTGTGTGAAAACGAATCGCTTTTCAGTGTTGGACTAAGTGTAAACACATATCAAATATGTACCAGAAGGCATCTGGTTCAGCACAGGATTGTTCCTGAGCTGAGATTCTGTTGGCGCAAGGAGGCATGCCAGGAGAAGCACCAGGCATTTCTAAAAGTGAAGTGTCATTTGGCAGAGATTCAACCCCAAAACTATTTGTGTGCAAAACAACATCAGCAGCAAAAGTGACGAGACTAAGTGATTCCACCGGCAACAAACGAAATCTAAGCTCTGCAGTCATGCCACTTAATTTGTTATGAACCAGACCAGAACCCCTCAAAATAGTTTCAGAAGGTAGCCTAGACCTGAATGTTTTATTAATTTAAAAGCAAACATGTTCCAGACACAATGCAACAGGTCCAACTATTCCATGTTAAGCAAAACAGAGTTTATTGAAACACTGTAGTTAAAATGCAACCAAAGAAAGTAGTTATTAGAACATCTTAACTCTATTGGAAAACTTAACAGAATAATAGGGTAACTATTACTAATGAACTGTTCCAATATAGTAGTATCCCATAAACACAGCCCGTGGCAAAAAAGGCAAATTCAGACACAGGTCCTCACACGCAGTTCTCCAGTCCAGGAGGAATAACCATCAAGAGAAAATTCAGGGAACGTAGCAGCCAGGAGACATTCACTAAAGAGCCCAACTCTGCAGGGACCCCAACAGCTTCTGATGCTACTGTGAAAACCAAAGCCCAGTATTCCTGATCTGTGAGAGCTGGTCACTCTCATTCAGGCTGTTTAAAATAAAAACAACCCTGAAGCTTCGCAAGCTGTTTACTCAAGTGCTCTTCAGCAGCCAGCTCAGTACATCTTGTTCAATCCCTCTCTTAAAAGTGATCAGGACAAAATATCCTCTTACAGCTACAGCACCATCACACCAGTCAGCAATGGTAGCCATCAATTAAACAACTCACTGGAGGGGGAGGCTCCCCAAGTATCCCCATCCTCAATGATGGGAGAGCCCACCATATCAGGCAAAGCATCAGGTTGAAGCATTCGCAATAATCTTCAGCCAAAACTACCAAGTGAATGACCATCTCTGCCCCTCTACAGATATCCAGTATCACAGATGTCAGTCGTAAACCATCTGATTCACTCCATGTGATATTTAGACATAACTGAAGGCAATAGATACTGTAAAATCAATGGGCCCTGACAATATTCTGTGAGTAGCACTAAAGACTTGTGTTCCAGAGTTTGCCACAACCTATTCCAGTATAACTGAGACCCTAGCATCCACTTGACATTTGACAAAGTATATCCTGTACACGAAAAGTCAAGACAACCCGCAGTTACCACCCCCACAGTCTACTCTCAGTCATCAATAAAGTGACGGAAGTGGTCATCAAGAACAGCACTTGCTTAGCAATTTGTTGAAACCTGTTCACTGATGTTTAGCTCCCGTCCTCACTACAGCCTTAGGTCAAGCATTGATAAAAGAGCTGAATTCCAGACGTGAGGTCAGACTAACTGCCTTTGACATCAAGGCCACATCCCACTGAGGGTGGCAGCAAGAAACCTGAAATCTGCAGAATGTAACTTAGGACCTGACTTTCCAAAGCCTGTCCACCATCTATAAGACACAAACCAGGCATGTGTTGGAATATTACTCACTTGCTTAATAATGCAGCTCCAAGAACACTCAAGTGGCTTGACACCATCCAGGACACGTGGCACCACATCCAAAGCATCCACTCCCTCCACTACCGATGTTCAGTAGCAGCAGTGCGTGCCATCACAAAATGCTCTGTAGAGGTTCACCTTCCATCTAGAAGGACATGGGCAGGTAAACCACCACCTACAAGTTCCCCTCCAAGTCACTCACCATCCTGACTTGAAATGATATTGCCATTCCTTCAGTGTTGTTGTTGGGTCAAAGTCCCAGAACACCCTCCCAGCAGCATCAGATGGTCTTCAGTCACTTCAAGACATTAGCTCACAATCACTTTCACAAGTGCAACTGCGGATAGGCAATAAGTTCTTTTCCCAATCAGAAAAGTACACATGCTATGAATGAATATGAAAAAACAATCCCGTCTAAAAGGTTATTTAAATTGTTGTGTAAGAGCTTGCTGTGCTCAAATTAACGTCATGTTTCATTACAATGATATTTATATTTATGGAGGGTTTTATTAACTGCCAAGTGCTTTGGGATGAACTGAGATCATGTTTTGAATTCATCCCAGACAGATGAAGTTAATATGCAAATACATCCTGTCCCTAAATGATCTGCTTACAGCCTGTGTCCAACCCATCTGCCATGTTTGCCTAGAAGTAATTTTATTCTTGTGAAGAGATTTAGGAACATCAACATTTTTAATTCAGTCTTAAATTCCTTCTTTAGGATAATGCTGTGTTCCTTTAACAAAGATGTGGAGGGGCTGGTTGGTATTGGACTGGGTTGGGCAAGGTCAGAAGTGAATACTAGCACTCCCAGTACAGCATTGGTCCATAAAGGTAATGATGATGTGCATCTATATAGCACCTATAGTATAGTGACATATCTTGAGAGGCTTCACAGGGTGATCAGATAACAATCGACAGGAGATGTTTGGGACAGTACCATTGCATCACAAGACCCTTCCCTTTTGCCCACCACTACCCTGTTCATAAGTTTCTTTAGCCAACCGTGCTTGGCACACCTCCAGTGTGATTCTGGACATTCAACAGTTAGAGAGGAGAGACATCAATTTAAGAGCGAGATAGGAAGAAATTTCTTCGCTCAGGATCATAGAGTACAGAAACAGACCCTTTGGTCCAACCAGTCCATCCCAACTTAATCCCAAACTAAACTGATCATTGACTTCAGTAGGAAAAGAGGAGAATACCCCCTACCTACAGCAATGGAGCAGAGGTTGAGAATGTCAAGTTCTTCAAAGTGATGATAACAGACGACCTATCCTGGACTTTCCAATGTAGATGTGACAGTCAAGAAGACACAGCAATGCCTCTTGTTCCTTAGGCAGCTCAGGAAATTCGGCACCTCTCAAAGGACCCTCACCAATGTCTACAGATGCACCAGTGACAGCATACTGTCCGGGTGTATAATGGCCTGACAACTGCTCTGCCCAGGACCTTAAGAAACTACAGAAGGTTATGTGCACAGCCCAGACCATCAGGAAGCCAACCTCCCATCCATTGGCTCCATTTACACAGCTCGCTACCGCGGAAAGGCTGCCAACATCAACCTCTCCCACTCCGGTAATGATTGCTTACAACCTCTTCCGTCAGACAGAAGATACAGAAACCTAAACACACAGACCAGCAGGTTCAGGAACAGCTTCTTCTCAGCTGTTATTAGACTGATGGATGGGCTATCTAGCCTCAAATAACGCTGATCTTATTAATGTTGATTTTGCCTAGCCCATGCCCTGTGTGCCTCTGTCTAAGTTCTTTTTTCACCTTTTGATCTATATATCCTTGCTTACTATGATCAGCCTGTAATGCTAGTAAACAAAGCTTTTCCACTATACTTAGGTACACGTGATGATAAATAAATCAAATCAAATCAAACTAGTCCCACCTGCCTGCACTTGGCCAATATCCCTCCAAACATTTCTTATTCATGTACTTATCCAAATGTCTTTTAAACATTGTAACTGTACCCACACCTACCAATTCCACAGATGAATCACCCTCTGTGTAAAAATATTACCTCTCGTGTCCTTTTTAAAATCTTTCTCCTCTCACCTTAAAAATATGCTCCTTTGTCTTGAAATCCCCCCACCCTAGGGAAAAGACACCTGCCATCCACCTGATCTACACCACTCATCATTTTATAAACCTCTATAAGGTCCTCCCAACCTCCTACCCTCCAGTAAAAACTGAAGTCCCAGCCGATTCAGCCTCTTCTTTTAACTCAAACCTTGCAACATCCTGGCAATTCTTTTCCGAACCCTCTCCAATTTAATAAAATCCTTCCCAGTAAACCGGAATTGCACCGAGTGCTCCAGAAGAGGCCTCACTAACATCCTGTACATCCTCAACACTAACGTCCCAACTCCTATACTCAAAGGCCTGAGCAATAAAGGCAAGCATGCCAAATGCCTTCTTAACCACTCTCAGAGGGTTGTGGGTCTTTGGAACTCCTTGCCACAGAGAGCTCTGGGGGCAGAGTCCTTGTGTATATTTAAGACTCATGTAGATAGATTTTTGATCAGTCGGGGAATCAAGAGGTACAGGGAAAAGGCAGGAAAGTGGACATGAGGAATGTTGGATCAGCCATGATCCTATTGGATGGTGGAGCAGGCTTGAAGGGCCGAATGGTCTAGTCCTGGTCCTACTTCTTATGGCCTGCTGGCCTCAACACTACCACTATACCTCTTTATAATGAAAGGACATGATCAGAACTTCTATAATTGGATTGAAAACCTTGTGATTGCAGAAAGGAATACATAATCAGGATCCCATGTAGAATCTGGGGTGGTTAATGATTCCTGCCAGAGGAGATATCTGGAAAAAAGTCAATGAAAACAGGTTTTCATTGAAAAGAACACATTATAAAAAGCAAAGAACTGGAGGAGGCACGGTGGCTCATTGATTCGCACTGCTACCCTACAGCACCAGGGATCTGGGTTTGATTCCAATCTCAGGCGACAGTCGGTGTTGAGTTTGTATGTTCCCCCTGTGTCTGTGTGGGCTTCCTCCCACAGTCAAAAGATGTGAAGTTTAGATGGATTGGCCATTGGGGGTTGCAGGATCGTGGTGGGATGCTTTTTCATAGAATCCTTACAATGTGGAAACAGGCCATTCGGCCCAACAAGTCTGCACTGACCCTCTGAAGAGTAACCTATTACTCTACATTTACCACTAACTAATGCACCTAACCAACACATCCCTGAACACCATAGGGCAATTTAGCACGGCCTATCCACCCTAACCTGTACATCTTTGTGATTGCGGGAGGAAACCAGAGCATCCGGAGGGAAACCACGGAGGGAATGTGCCAACTCCACACAGACAGTCACCTGAGGTCGGAATCCAGGTCCTTGGCACTGTGAGACAGCAGTGTTAACCACTGTACTATCTCGTGTGGAGGGTACCTGATGGGCCAAATGGCCTGCTTCCACACTCTCAGGGATTCTAAGAACTGCTGGAGGTCTGAAACGGAAACGGAAAGTGCTGGAGGAAACTCAGTAGGTCTGGCAGCACCTGTGGAGAGAGAGAGAGAGAGAGACACAAACAGAGTTAGTGTTTCAGGCGCAGTGATCCAAGCTCAGAGTGGAGATGGAAGAGCAGGAGTACACTGTCTCTGACTGGCTCCCCTCCACAACTCAGCTGGGATTGGCTGCCTCCTGAAGAAGAGCCATTGGACTGGAATTGTTAACTCGGTTTATCTCTCCATCTTCACTGCCAGACCTGCTGAGTTTCTCCAGCACTTTCTGCTTTTATTCCATAGAGAACAATTCCTTGGGGGAAAGGGTTGGGGGAGGAAAAGCTGACATTCACTCTGTGTGTCTCTCTCTCTCTGTTTTTACTCGCAATGAAATATTTAAACGTTAAAGGGGGACTTACACTTTCTCTTTCATTTGTGTGCAGTGGGCTGGATGTCAGAGAAACAAGACTGACATTATTGCTGCATCATTGCAAAAGGGAAGGAGATACCACGGGACGACTTTCGATACTTGCCAATTATTAATGGAAAAATAATGATTTCGTTCGGGAGCTTTACATAGTTAAGAATTTACTCAAGTCTAGTTTGTCAATGTCCTGTTAACAACAGATTGGAAGAGTTTAGAGAATGCTTTTTCTAAAACAAAAATCCTAATAATGACTTCTCTCCTTCTTAGCCCTCTGTGGTTGCATTGGCACAGGAAGGTTAAGTGTGTTACAATTGGACCATGTGCTTCAGTTCACAAGAACTTTGTCATTTGTCGATTGACAATTTTAAAAAGGACAGCTCTTGATAAAGTGTAACAAAAGTGTGCACTGTTCCCTCACACTCAGCCCTAAATTGTCTGTTCCCTGTCCAGTTCCTACCTGGCTCCCACTCTGTGCTGATGGTATATCTGGTTAGAAAGAAATCGAAAGCTTTAAACGCTTTGTTCCAATCCTTGATAGTTAGTCCATTTTAACCGCGCTGTATAGGAGAATGTGACATCTCTGGTTTGTATTTTCCAGCGGGTCGTTGATCCTTATCGCCCCTGGTTCAATTAAAGTGCAGGAACAAATTAAGCACAAAATTACCTTTGCCATGACTACCCGTGTACAGTAAAGACGCCACAGTTTTAACCAGAAATTGCTGGAAAAGCTCTGGAGAGAAATCGGGAGTTAATGTTTCAGCGACGTTTCCTCAGTTTTAACCAGACTGCTCTCTCAGTAGAGAGAGAGAGATAACTGGTGGAAGTTTAACCTGAAGATAACTACAACAGGTTGAGAAAAGGTGTACTTCGTGGTAACTTTAGCCAGTGTGGAAACTGAACCCATTCTGTAGGCATCGCTCTGTATTGTAAGCCAGCTGTCCAGCCAATTGAACTAACCGACCAGTATGTATATAAGTTGCTGAGTCTAGATTAGAGTGGTGCTCGACCCCTTATCGATATTAATTTACAGTCTCAGCGTTATTTTCGGTTCTTGCTTGTGAGACTCCAACACGAGACTTCCTGAGACTGGCGTTAGTGTAAGCATTCCCCCTATTTGTTTGGCCAGAGAGCTACATAAGGCTTAAAAGAAATCTTTCAAAAGTTCCCATGAAGTGTACAACACGTATTTCTCAGCGCCTGACTAAAAATAGAAACGACCAGGAAATTGCTTTTAATATGAAATGCCATCAGCGCTTTTTTTTTAAATTTCAGATTTCTAAATGATTCCACTTTTAAAAAAAATTTCCTCTCGCCAATTTGCTTCATAAATAGTTGGTGTATCACTACAATGCACATCTCTCAATTTTCCACCCCCTGTCTCTCTGCTGCTCCCTCTCAATGCCTTTATTTGTCTTGCAATGTTGTTAGATTTACTCTTCTGGGAGTAATCCAGTCCAGAGCAATGAGTTTTCAGAATTAGGGGATTAATTGCACCTATATTTGGAGTTGCAGACTGGATTTTAAAGATTAATCAATCACCCTTTACCCAAACAAGGGCTAGCCAACTTTTCCCAAAAAAAAAACAAAATTACTTTCTTCAAAAGCTTCTAAATGAACGTTCTTTCCTGCTAAGGGATGACAATTTAAAACAGAAATTCAGGAGGATTTTGGCAACGTCTAAAGTCCTTTTCTTTCTGTAGGTCAGAGCGGAATAATGACATTGTCAGTGAATCATTAGCCACTTCAGGTTAAAATGAAGAGATCGCTCAGGGTTGAAAGGTGACAGCTAATTTCTTGTTTAACTCCCCTGACCTGCATGGGACTGACTTAAAACTGGCTTCCAGTAAAAGATGACACCTTCATCTTGTTTTTTGACTTTTAGTTTGGCAGTGAGTTCTCACTTTCCATCACTTCTCAGAAAAAAAAGTGCCCATATTTACTTGCGGTACTTTTTTTAAAAAAGGGTGACAGTTACTTAAAGTATAAAGCCACTCAGTGCCTTGCTTCATGTACTTTATGCAGGGGACACTGCATCTTTACAGCTGGTAGTTTGGCTGTATCGAGAGTTCTTATTACAATACTTATCTTGCACTGGTTCAGCCATTGATTGACAGATTGGTAAATATAAGGGTCAAAGGACATTCTTTGTGAAACTGCAATATAACATCAGCTTGACTGTGGTGGTAGTGTCGCAACCTCTGAACCAAGAGGCCTGGGTTCAAGTCCCACCTTCTCCAGAAGTGTATGATAGTAACTCTGAATGAATTGATTTAAAAACAACATAACAGCCTATCTCAGGAGAGGAAAGCACTCTCTGTCTGTGTACAGCCAACATGGACAGGGATGAAGGGTAGGAGCTGCACACCCAGACACGAGTGATCATTTTCACCCAAATTAATTCCATGGCAATAATAATGTGCCTTCCGGAAACGTTGATTCCCCTACTCCTTGAATGCTGCCTGACCTGCTGTGCTTTTTCCAGCTCCACTCTTTATCCACTCTGACCCTCCAGCATCCGCAGTCCTCACTATCTCCAACAATGATGCGCTTCCAACACCAGCAGTTATTCTGGTCTCTCCATTCTCTCCTCCTCTCATTCCTGTCCATCTTCTCTCCCCTTTACTTTTCCTCTCCTTCTTGTCCCCTCTTCCCATCCCCCCTCTCCAGTTCTTCTCCTCATTCTCC
>NC_057749.1:25018370-25022240 GCF_004010195.1 Chiloscyllium plagiosum
TTCTACTCCCATTTTCCCCTCCCCAATTCCTTCATTTTTCCCTCCCACCCCCCCCCACCATCTGAAATTCTTAGGCATTTTAGGGACCAGCAGTAGACAACTAAACAAAATCTAACAAAGGGGGACAAAATTGATTCTGAGAGTAGATTGGCAAGATATATAAAAACAAACAGCATGGGCCTCTACGGACATATTCCACCCTCGGGCGACTCTCTGTGTGGAGTTTGCACGTTCTCCCCATGTCTGAGTGGGTTTCCTCCGGGTGCTCTGGTTTCCTCCCACAGTCCAAAGATGTGCAGGTTAGGTGGATTGGCCATACTAAATTGTCCCATAATATCCATAGTAAATGCAGGGTTACAGGGATAGGGTGGGGGCAGCGAGGGGGGAGGGTTTGTGATGGGATGTTCTTCAGAGAGCCAGTGTGAACTTGATGGGCTGACTAGCCTGCTTCCACACCAGAAGGATTCTATGATTCTATTCTATGATGTAAAAAGAGAGAAGTTAAAGCAGGTATGGGACCTTGGAGGCTCCAACTGTGGAATTGCTAATGAGGAGCAGAGAAATTGCAGATAATTGAAACCAATATTTTACATCAGCCTACACCATGGAAAACACAATAAAGACACTAGAAAAACAAAGTGCTAATGGGATGAAAGATTTTGCGACAGTGTCTATCTTTACCTGACAAACTCATGGGACTAAAAGCTGACCAGGCATTAGGGTCCAGTGGCCTGTGTCCAAGGATTTGAAAGAAAATGCTTGTAGAAATAGTGGAGGCATTGGTTGAAATATTCTAGAACTCACTAGACTATGGAAAGTTCCCATCAAATCGGAAAACTGCCAAAGTGACATCCCTATTCAAGAAGGAAGGAAGACAGAAGCAGCAAACAACAGGCCAGTTAGCTTAATTTCTGTCATTGAAATTAATAACGAAATGTTGTGCATGCCTTTATTGGTCAGTGCATTAGTATAAGAGTCGGGAGGACCTGTACAAGACATTGGTTCGGCCACTTTTGGAATACTGCATTCAGTTCTGGTCTCCCTGCTATAGGAAAGATGTGAAACTCGAAAGATTTACAAGGATGTTGCCAAGCATGTTGGAGGGTTTGAGCTATAGGGAGAGGCTGAATAGGCTGGGGCTGTTTTCCCTGGAACATCGGAGGCTGAGGGGTGACCTTATAGAGGTTTATACAATCATGAAGGGCATGGATAGCATAAATAGCTAAGGTATTTTCCCCAGGTTAGAGGAGTCCAGTACTAGAGGGCATAGGTGTAAGGTGAGGGGGGAAAGATTTAAAAGGGACCTAAGGGGTAACTTTTTCACACAGAGGATGGTGTGTGTATGGAAGGGGCTACCAGAGGAAATGATGGAGGCTGGTACAATTACAGCATTTAAAAGACATCTGGATGGGTATCTGAATAGGAAGGGTTTAGTGGAATATGGGAAAATGCTGGCAAATGGGATTAGGTTAATTTCGAATATCTGTTGGCGTGGACGAGTTGGACCGAAGGGTCTGTTTCTGTTCTTTATAGCTCTATGATGCTATAAGTAGAAAGACATTCAGAAAAGTTTGACACAATCCAAAAGAGTCAGGATGGTTTTGTGAAAGTGAAATTATGTATGACAAATTTGCCAGCGTTCTTAATAAGCAGGGTTGATAAGGAAGAACCAGTGAATGGAATGTGTTTGGGTTTCCAGAAGGCATTTGATAAGGTGCCAAATAAAGGGTTTTTTTTGCATAAGGTGGGAACTCATGATACTGAGGGTAATGTATCAGCATGGACTGAGGATTGGCTAACACACAGAAGACTGTGAATCAAGATTGATTGGTCTTTTTCAGGTTGGAAAGTTATAACTAATGGAGTAGCACAAGATTCGGTGGCATCAATTATCTATGATCTACATTGGAAGTGGGGAAAGTGTATAAACCATAGAATCCCCGTAACATGGAAACAGGCCATTCAGCTCAATGGGTCAACATCAGCACTCCAGAGAGCATCCCACCCAGACCCATTCCCCCATCTTTGTAACCCTGCAATTCCCATAGCTAATGCACCTATCTACACATCTCCGAACATTATGGGCAATTTAGCTTGGTTAATCCATCTAACTTGCACATCTTGACAGGGAGGAAACCCACACAGAAGCAGGGAGAACGTGCAAACAGCACACAGTCAGTGGAATCAAACCTGGGTCCCTGGTATCCCCTGATGCTGCCTGGCTTGCTGCACTCCTGCCTGTCTTCCCCGCTATTGTGAGGCAGCACTACTAACCAGTGAGTCACCGTGCCACCCACTGGAAGCAAGTAAAGATCTGCTGACAATACAAAAATAGGTGGGAGACCATACTGTGATGAGGATATAAAAAATCTGGAATGGGTTGTAGATAGGTTGAATAAGTGGGAGAAACTTGGCAGAAGAAGTAAGGAGACGTGGGTGAATGAAATGCAAAATGCTAGCATTCAGGTGCAGCAAGTAATTAAGAAGGCAAATGGAATTTTTTTTTATTATTGGAGGGTTGGAATTTTAAAACAGGGAAGTCTTGTTACAACTGTGCAGGGTGTTGGTGAAGCTGCACTTGGAGTGCTGCCAACAGTTTTGGTCCCTGTATTTAGGAAAGGCTGAACTGGCATTGGAGGCATTGATTCCTGATGAAGGGCTCCTGCCCGAAACGTCGATTCTCCTGCTCCTCGGATGCTGCCTGACCTGCTGTGCTTTTCCAGCACCAGCCTAACCTTGGCATTGGAGGTGATTCAAAAGAGGTTCACGAAGCAGATTCCTGGGATGATGGAGTTAACTCATCAGGAATGGCTAAACAGGGTAAACCTTTATTCATTAGAGTTTTGATAAGTATGGACTGATCTTAGCGAAACGTACAAGGTGGACAATTCTTATGGGTATCCCAAACTCTGTGCTAGGAGGCTCCAGTTCAAGTCCCATTGGTTCTCTAGGTATACAACATTTGAAATGAGGAAAAAATGTGAGGGAACTTGACAGGTCAATGCTGAGAAGATGTTTTCAAGAGAGGAGCAATCACTAGTATTGTTCCAGAATAAGAAGACACACTCATTTAACACTGAGACGCAAAGCAATTCGTTCTCTCAGAGAGTAGTGAATACCTGGAATTCTCTACTCCAGAGACCTGTGGAGGCTAGAATGTATGTAAAAATGATTTAGACAGATTTGTGAAATATTGGGGAGGGCTTTGATGAGCTGGCACGATGGGGGGAAGTCAAGGCTTGGGGAAGATCAGCTATGATCTTGTTGAATGGTGGTTATTGAGGGGCTGAGTGGTCTATTGCTTCTATTTCTGAAGTTATGTTCCTCTTTCCACGTTTTCTTTCTCCTTGTCCTTTCCCCTCCTCCACTTTTACCAACTTCACCTTTCCCTCCTATCCCCCTCTTGTTACCCACCTTCCTTTATCCACCCACCTCTCCTCCTCTCTCCTTCTCTGCTCCACCTCTCCTGTTCCTTTTCCCTCACCCCATTTTCCCCTCACTCTTTCGCTTCCCATTCCCCCTATTCTCTTCACCTCCCTTCCCCAACTCCTGCTCTGCTTTTAAACCCTTTCCTTTCCCACTGCCCTTTTCCTTTCTCCTCCCCTTTCTCCCTCCCTTTCCAGGTTTTTATCCCTTCCCTTCATCCCCTTCCTCTCCTCATTTCCTCTCTACTAGCACGCTGCTTTCCCCTTTCCCTGGCTCCTTCTCTATCTCTCTCCCCGCTCTTTGTTCCTCCAAATCATTCACCTTTCCATTTGCACTCCTCTCCGCTCTGTCACCCCTCCATTTCCCAACACCACCACCCCTCAGGTCACCCCAGCATCCCCTCATGCCACCCACCTACCTCTCCCCACCCCCCTTCTTTCCCCC
>NC_057749.1:25025247-25112576 GCF_004010195.1 Chiloscyllium plagiosum
GGGTGAGTCTGGGAGATGGGGATAGTTTGGGAGATTGGGGACAGTTTGGGAGATGGGGGGATGAGTCTGGGAGATGGGGACAGTTTTGGAGATGGTGGGGGGGGGGTGAGTCTGTGAGTTGGGGGTGTGGGAATTGGGGAGAATTGACCACAGGGGAGTGGGAAATAGAAGTTCGGGCCGAAAACACATCAAAGTAAACTTTTCTCTGTTTCTCTCTCAGAAAAGGGGTCGGCCTTGGTCTGATTGGCGCCGGGTTTCCATGGGAGACGATGACGCAGGCGGTTTTGGATTACCTCTCAGCTGGAATGCCTTGGGACAGTGCATTGAGAGACAGCTCTCGCTCTCATTGTTAAGCAGATTGGACATTGTTAAGCAGAGAGAGAGGGCAGCTCGCTCTGTCTCGCTATCTGCCCCCTCCTTCCTTCCATCCCTCACTCCCCACCCCTTCCTGCCCTCCCTCCTCTGGGGGGTGGGGGGCTTTTCCAGCTTTTTCCTCCCCCCTCCCTCCTTCAGCGAAAAACACGTGAACGCGATTGAGCAGCGAGAAAATAAAGGCAGCACTTTCAGCTTGTCTCACCTTCACTGTGCACCCTCTCCATTCACTCCCAGCACCTTTACTTTACTTTTTTTTTCCTCGTTTTTTTTTAAATAGAAGGAAGGACAACAATCCACTTTCTTTCCTTAGCCTCCACTTTCCTCCCTTCCCTTTTTATTTCAAAGCTGCCACCCCCCCCCCCTCTTTTTTTTTGTCTTGGCATCAAGGAGCTGAATTCTTGTGTTTCTGTAGGTAGTGTAAAAATTACCAGCACTGTCCACCCCCTCCCCCCCCACCCACCCACCCCCTCCTGCTCTCCCAGCACCAGCACCGCTTGCCCGGAGTAGGGGGAACACAACGGATTCAATCGGCTCCCCAGTCATGAGCACAAAAAGTGATGAAGCTAACAACGGTGAAGAGGAGGTAAGGTTTGGGTTTGTCCAAGAGGGGAGGGAAAGGGACACTACACTGCACTCGTTCTCTTCTCCCACCCCCCCTTCCCAGGCTTTCACCTGTCACATTCATCCTGCTTTTTCCTTACCCCCCCCCCCTTTCCTGCTTTTAAAAAAAGTTACACTTTTTGAGCAAAAGTTTTTATATGGGGGTGGTGCTTACTCACATTCTCATCCTGACTTTTAAGAAGTTTTTGCTGTGCAACTTTTTTTTAAAAAAATCACCTGTTCATCTCATTTTTAGTTGGTCACTCGGCAATCTATTTTTTTTAAAGTAATGTTTGGTTTCCTGTTTAATAATAGTATTTACTGGTTGTGAGGGATGTGGCCTGCTTAAAGGGCACGTTCAGGAATGGAACCGTTGTGTCGTGTTCTTGCAGGTTTGCACTTTAGAAGTGAGGGTTTCACTAAATCTCGCATTGTTGTATTTTTTTAAAATAAGCTTTTTGTTAAGTCTCCTCCAGTTTTAAGACTGTTGGTGTCACCCTCTCTCCAGACTTAGACTTGCCTCTCTCTCCCTCTGCCGTTTAGTTTAATAAGGTCTTAAAGCGGGACTGTCCAGGGGAAGTTCAGACCGTAAGCCTGGTTAATAGACAGCGCCTCTTTTATAGAGAGCAAGACCTCGCTGGTCTTTTTTCTTTCTTTCTCTCTCTCTGCAGTATTTTTGTTTTTGTTTCCTCGGAGATTTGTCTGAAAAACAACGAGGAGCTCGGCATCTTAAACACGCCAAGTTGTGTGCTTTACAGACGCTTAGAGTTCCTGCCTTTAATTTTGGGGGACTTCCGAAATAGATTTCGGAGTCACAGAAACCGGGCCAAAACCTAACAGTCATTCCATTTTTAATGACTTTTTTTTAGTTCTGAGAACTGGGGAAGAATATTTCAGTGTGGGAGAAGGGTTGAGAGTTCAGTAGGTCATCTGGTTTGAACTTGGAAGCAACTCTGTTGTTTTATATATAAAAAAACCTCGACTAGGATCAGTTCACTCCTTCTAAAGTGTTCTGCAACCACTCGCCCAGTTAATTCTTGCAGTTTCTGGTGTAACCAGACTGCAGTCGGTTCTCATTTTAACTCCGAGTCTGCCATCCCTTCATTTATAATAAATGTCTATTTTTTTAAAAAAAGGTCAGATTGATTCAAAGATGTAATGCCACACCTCTGGGGCTGGTGAGATTTGAACCCAGGGAGCTTCGAGCTTAGAAGTAGGGACTCTGCCGTTGCGCCACAAGAACTGGTTTATCTGTGTTTTTTTAAAAAAATTCGGGGACACTTGTGGGGTCAGTGAGATTTGTACCAGGACCTCCTAGCCCAGAGGTAGGGTAACCACTTCAAGACCTCATCTCACTTAAATTCCCAACTAATGTCTTGCCTGTGTGTATGGAGTGGGAAAGAGAAATGGTTACAGGTTGGAGTGTTAAATCCTCAATGTTCCAATTTATCGACTGATGATCAGTCTGCCCATTATGTCCACTCTCTCCTGGAACGTGCCACTTACTTTGTCTCCCTTGTGTGATTAACTCCCTGTTAATGAATTTTTCCCCACCACAAGGTAACTTGCTATGCTAAAATACTCCTATATCCTTGGGCTGTCTTTGGATTATCTTCATGTGCCCCGTGGTTAAGTTTCCCCCTACCATTGAGGAAACCATTATTCCTCACTTGATCAAAATTCCTTTGTTCTCCAGTTGACACTGGCCTGAGTCTAACTTGCATCAGTTGACTAACTAAACTAGCCCAATTAGTTTGAGGCTGATCACAGCTTGCTAATGTCTGTTGGAATTGATGGGAATTAAATGTAGATTGAAATCTTTAAACAACTTCCTCTTCCCTTGCTTTGAGGGGAGGGTGGAGGGGTGAGAGCCTTTCAGGATTGTGAGCAAGCAGCACTGTTCAGAGTTCTGGTTCACGTCAAGGGTTGGGTTAGAGAAGGTTTAAATCCAATTCCTTAACAGTCATGTGGCTGCTTTAAAGGTTGTGCCTGCTGTATCCTCCTAGATGAACACTAGTTCTAACTCTATTGCCACAACTTAATGACTCTGGTCATCTTGTGCAAGTGTGTCTGGCCAAGAATCACCTGACTGCGGGCATTGAGCAAACCTAGATCTCCTAACTTTACTCGACCATATCTTAATCCTGACTTTTACAATAACTAAGGCTGATTTTAACTGCAGCTGTTCACAAGCAAACTTTGGTTTCCAGAATGTATGGAATGAGGAGTAGTAACTGGGCCATTCAGCCCCTCAAACCCACTCTCGGCTATTCAAATAAAATCGGAGGGTGTATGGTGACTCTGGTTAGCACTGCTACCTCACAGCACCTGGGTTCGATTCCAGCCTTAGGTGACCGTCTGCATGTTCTCAGTGTCCGCATGGTTTTTTCCAACATTGCAAAGATGTGCAGGTTAGGTGAATCGGTCTTGCTAAATTGCTGATAGTGTTCAGGGGTGTGTAGGTTAGTGGTAAATGTAGAGTAATAGGATGGTGTCTGGGTGGGTTACTCTTCGGAGGATCGATATGGACTTGGGTCAAATGGCCTGTTTACACACTGTAGGGATTCTATGATCCTATGAATAGGAAAGGTCTAGAGGGATATGGGCAAATGCTGGCAGAAAGGACTAGATATATTTAGGATATCTGTTCTGCGTGGGCTGAAGGGTCTGTTTCTGTCTCTGACTCTGTTTGTGGTCGCCACTTTCCTGTCTGCAAACCTCTCCCTCACCAAAAATTTGGAGTTACTTGATGGTCAAAAAAAATGCTCTAACTTGGCTGGTTCTTCAATAGATCTGGGAGTAAAATTGCCTGTGGACAAATCCTCCTGGGACCTTGTGCATCTGAGAAGATTCCACAGGAATTTATAAATTCATGTAACTGCAGCTGCGTCGTAACAGTGATATTGGACTGACAACCGATGGAATTTTGTTTGAGTTTGCCAGAGTTGCAGTACCTAGAGGGCCTCTATTGGTGACTCTACAGATGGGCCCTCTAACATGTGCACTTATTCCTCCACCCCCCCACCCCCACTTCTCTGAAGGCCTCACTAGAACGAAGTTTAATGTTCCTAATCTGCAATACGTGCGGTGCTGAATGTTGTTAGCAAGCATCAACATACGTTTTTAAAAAGTGGGACTTCTAATGAAAAATTGAGTTTAAAGGAAAAATACTGGAGAAAGTCGACAGCATTTGTGGCGAGATGGCCGCAGTTAGACTTTTTGAGTAGTCTTCTCTTCAGAACTCTGAATTGTTCACACCGATGAGAGTAGAAATAGAATGATGTGGATGTACTGGGGTGGACAAAGTCAGGAACCGCACGGCATTGGGTTACGATCCCAACAGGTTTACTTGAAATCACAAGCTTTTGGAGCCTGACCAAGGAGCAGCGCTCCAAAAGCTTGTGATTTCAAATAAACCTGTTGGACTGTAATTTGGTGTTGTGTGACTTGAAACATGGCTCCGGGCTTCAGCTGTTTGCAGCATTGGGGATGTCCCTGTAGCGGGATGGATGAGTCGTCCCTCAACTAGGACCAGTGCCCTTTTAGAAAGCTTCTCCGGGGGGTTACGAGTCGAGAGTATGGTGCTGAGAAAGCACAGCAGGTCAGGCAGCATCCGAAGAGCAGGAGAGTTGAAGTTTTTTGCATAATCCCTTAATCAGGAGTCAGCACACTCTCCTCTCCTCCTCTCCAGCATCTGCGGTCCTCACTTTCTCCTAATAACCCCATCATCCCACCATCTGCTCTTCATGGAAGAGCTTATGCCTGAAACGTTGACTCTCCTGCTCCTCGGATGCTGCCTGACCCGCTGTGCTTTTCCACCGCCATGTTCTCAACTCTGACCTCCAGCACCTGCAGTCCTCCCTTTCTCTGGGGATTAGGGACCAACATGTAAGAATTATAGAGGAATTAAATTCATTACGTTAGACAATTAGGAAGGGAATAGTTTCCTGTTAGTAAGAGCAATTAAGGTGGGTTAAATATGCAGGAGGAAGTAAAAAAGAAATTACTGCCCAATTATATGGGGAAGGAGAGTAATACAAGCATTTTTTATTTAATGCTAGAGGTTCAAGAATTTAGATCTCGGTGTAGGGGCACAGTTGCAAAATTTGCAGCCGTATATTACTGTTATGGCTTTGTGGAAATGATGTGACTCCGAAATAGTCAAGTAATCATGAATGAGGTGTTCAATAATGAAGGGAGGTGGCCATAATGATTAAGGATAACATTGCAATGCTAAGAGGACAACATCAAGAGGTCAAGAACCAAATCTTTGAGAACTAAGAAACCAATTGCGTGCTGCCAATAGACCACCTGTTAGTGGAAAAAGATATAGAGGGACAAACTTGCAAGGAAATGAGGGGTGAAAGTATTAGAGGATTTTAATTGTCTAATAGTGGGTTGCACGAACAGGGCTGGGTAAGTGTTTTCAGGAAACTTTTCTATGCATTTCAACCTAACCAGAATGACTTCACTACTAGGTGAATGAGTTGCGCAAGTGGATAATGTCTATAGGGAAACACTTCACAGAATCATAGAATCCCCACAGTGTGAAAGCAAACCATTCAGCCCATTGAGTCCACACTGACTCTCCAAAGCTCATCCCACCTGATCCCCACCCCCTTGTACTACAACCCTGCATTTCCCATGGCTAATCCACCAAACCGGCAAGTCCCTGGACACTATGGGGCAATTTTGCATCACCAATCCACCTAACGTGCACATCTTTGGATTGTGCAAGGAAACCCACACAGACATGGGAAGAAAGTGCAAACTCAACATGGACAGTCACCCGAAGGTGCAATCAAACCTGGGTCCCTGGCACTGAGGCAGCAGTGCTAACCACTCTGTCACTGTGCTGCCCATTATTGAGGGACAGTAATTATTGTAAGTTTGTTTTTGTTGTCAATGGAAAAGGCTAAGGAGCAATCTTGAGTAAAAGTGATTAACTAGCTTTGTCAATCGCTGAATAAGTGATTTGATCTAAAATTGAATAAAAAATTGACTGTAACTGACTTGCTTTAAGTAAAGAGTGGTTAGATACAGAAAAGGTATATTCCTCAGGTCGGAAGGTAGGGCAGATAAATTCGGAGTGCTGTGAATGATGGAAGAGATTAAGATTTAGACTAGATTCTGAACAGTATGGAAACAGGCCCTTTGGCCCAACAAGTCCAAACTGACCCTCTAAAGAGCAACCCACCCAGACCCATTTCCCCATATTTATCCCTGATTAACGCACCTAACACTATGGGCAATTTCACATGGCCAATCCACCTGACCTGTGTCCCACATTGTGGGAGGAAACTGGAGCACCCGGAGGAAACCCACGCAGAACATGGGGAGAATTGTGTGGAGTTTGCACAGTCACCGGAGGTGGGAATTGAATCCAAGTCTCTGGTGCTGTGAGGAGTTTTTGACCAATGCCAGGTGGCCAATGCAACCCTGAACTGGGCTGAATTTTGGAAGGTTCCAAACAGAATGGAGAAACAAAACGAGAAGCAAAAGGCAGAGGCCGCAAAGGGATTAGCAGCAAACATGCAAGGTGCATTCGAGTGAATTCTATATGCACAGTAAAAGGATGGTAAAAGAAAGAGTTGACTGATTTAAGGAACCAAAATGGGATTTAATCATGGAGGTATTGGCATAGTGAGTATTAAATGAACAACTACCATCTCAATCCTGAGTAAAGACTGATGCAGTCAGGGTCATGTCGATTGTGAATAGATTTTGGGCTCTTTGAAGAGTTTAAAATTGATTTTTGAATAGTTTCTTTAGAATTGAACAGGGTTGGATTGCTCTGAGGAGGCTAAGGCAAGTGAGGGTGGATCTTGAAGAGGTGCTGACCATAACTTGGCTGTGTCCCTCACCACTGAGGTGGTGTCAGAGGACTGGGGAATGGCAAATGTCCTACTGTTTTGGATGGATGGTTTAAAAATAGTCTCCTAGTGTTCAGTGTTTGGACACCTGCTCTGGACGTACATATTTAGATGTGGATTGTGCCGAACAAAACAGTTTCAAAATGTAAGTGTGGTACAAAGCTGCAGAACTTCAGTAGGTTGAGCAGACAAGTGACAGATTTAAGTTTAAAGCAATGTTTAGTGCAGCATGATTCTTCCTTTCAAGATGAATGAGGGGAGATAATAAAGGAGGCAATAATGAAGGAAGTGTAGGAGGAGGGGTGCCTGGGTCCATGTACATAAATCATTGAAGGCAGACTGAGACTTGTTAATGAAACATACTTGTAGCCTTTAATTGGGTGGCATGGTGGCTCAGTGATTAGCACTGCCTCTCAGCACCTGGGTCCCAGGTTTGATTCCAGCCTCAGGTGTCCGTCCGTCCGTGGGGTTTCCTCCGGATGCTCCGGTTTCCTCCCACAGTCCAAAGATGTGCAGGTCGGATGAATTGGCCATGCTAAATTGTCCAGAGTGTTAGGTGCATTAGTCAGAGGGAAACTGGTCTGGGTGGTTTACTCTTTGGACGGTCAGTGTGGACTGATTTCCACACTCTACGGAATCTAATCTAATAATGAAAACAAAATTTATGTTAAACCTGTGTTGAAGACTGCTTCAACCTGATTTGAAGAATTGTGTACAGTGCAGAATGCCACACTTTAGGAAAGGTGTGAAACTATAGGAGAGGGTTTGGAAAAGATTCAAGAGAATGATTCCATTTAGTTTTGTGGAGAGACTTTATAGCGGTTTATAAAATGAGATGTATGCATGGAGTTAATAGTAGTTGTTTATTCCTTAGGATGGGGGATTCAAGATGAGGGGGCACATTTTTAAGGTGAGATGAGAGATTTTTTAAAAAAAAAAAGGACAACTTTTTTACATGGTAGTTCACACAGAATGAACTTCCTGAGAAAATGGTGTTAATGTGCGCACATCCAATGTTTAAAATGTATTTTGGATAAGATGAGTAGGAAAAGTGTGGAGGAATATCAGCCAGTAGCAGGCAGTTGGTGTTAGTTTAGTTTGGAATTGAGGTTGGCATGGGCTAGTTAGACCGAAGAGTCTGTTTCCGTGCTGTGTGGCTGACTCTGACTCTTAAGTTGGAGCAATTTCCTTTGGAGAAGATTGACAGGAGAGGCTCAAAATCATGACGGGCATTGGTGGGTAGAAGAGGAAGAGCTGTTTGATAGAAGGATCGCGAGGGAGCACTTTGGGATGGCTTTTAGCAAAAGAAGCAATGGTGACACAACTGGTTCATGCTACAAGTGGGTAGGCTCTGGAACGTTCTGAGGGGGCAGATTCAATTGGTGTTGAGGATGGGATTGGACAGTTGAGGATTAATGTACAAGGTTGTTGGAAGAGATGGAGAGGTTGGTATCAACAGTGTGGTGATGTGCTATTGGCACAGACCTGAGGGCCAAATGACCAACTGTGCTACAACAGCTCTTGGAATAGTGATACTTGGTGTCCCCGATGGTAATTCCCTCATGGCATTTGGTGAGCATTTCCACATGCACGCAGTGAGGATCATTGTGATATGGTCTCCAGCTATGGGCCAGGTGGTCTTGAGTTCAAGTCCCACCTGTCCCAGTGGTGCCATAACATCTTCCAGTAGGGTAAGAGATCCAGTCATTTTGGAGAGCGTAATTATTTGCAGTGTCAGTGAGCTTTGGCAATGTTGGGAACCTTCACTAGCAACATAATTTCCCAGTGACTCAGGGTTGAAGCGACCTGTTCTGTATCTCCTTTTTAAGACTTGGCAAGATGATCGAAGTTGATAGTGGCAGGATGTGAAAGGAGAGATGTTTAATTTTCCAGTGATTCTTTGTCCTCTCGGATGCCGGTCAAAAGAGGCAGTGGGGATCAGCCCTTTGACATGGGATTGAGAGTTCTGCAGCAGTCTGAATTCCTTTTGGGGTGTTGCAGAACCTCGAGGGTTCAATTCTCCCTGTCTGAGCAGGGAAGAGCTTTTGAATTCAGCCACAGGGGGATAAAACCCTCCTTTTCCTATCATCGGTACCTTGATTCCACTTCCTGCAATGGAATCCAAACCAACAGTTGAAGGTTGGGGGCTCAAGGGGAAGGTTTCCCCTCGTAACTGTATTCTCAGCACCCCCTTACCCCACGCACCTAATTCTATTCCAAGTTGCTGCTTACTGTTGGAAACAGTGATTGCCCAAGAGTAGTCTGCATCAGAAATGGTAAACCGTTCAAGTGGCAATGGTTCCTGATGTTAACATCTGGGCGATGGGGGTTTGCGAGAGTAAGCTAGCCTATAATGAAGTTCACCAGACCTGACTGGTAGTTACTTTTCTTAAACACTACCTCCTTAAATCCCAACACACGCACTTTCCTTGAACTTTTCCTATTTTATTTCCACTTGTTCAAAGCATTATTGTTGGCAGCACAGCGGCTCGTGGTTAGCACTGCTGCCTCACAGTGCCAGGGACCCAGGTTTGATTCCTGCCTCCAGGTGACTGTCTGTTTGAAGTTTGCATATTCTTCTGGTATCTGTTTGGGTTGCCTCCAGGTGCCCCAGTTCCCTCCCATAGTCCAGAGATGTGCCAGTTAGGTGAATTGGTCATGTTAAAATTGCCCATAGTGTTCAGGCATGTGTGGGTTAGGTGCATCAGTCTGGTCTGAATGTAGAGCAGTAAGGAATGGGTCTGTGTGGGTCCCTCTTTGGAGGGTCAGTGTGGCCTTGTTGGGCCAAAGGGTCTGTTTCCACACTATAGGGATTCTATATCGTTAGCTAGAGGGTTAATGTGGGCTCTTGCTCTCCTATACATGCACACGCGCAAATAACCTCCCAGTGCCTGCTGATTAACACAAATACGAGTCTAACATCAGGCACGCTTCCGAGACGTTGTGACAAGATTATAAGAGTTCCAAACTTTATTGCAACATCAACTATTTAACGCCAGTTGCTTGTTCTCTGATGTAGAAGCTAATCCGGATTGGTGGTGTTCATGTGGGGAAAGTTTATTCTGCTTCCTGTTTCTCAGGAGTCTTTCCCTGCAGTCTCTCTGCACTTGGTTACTGGAAATATCTGCAAGTGTTCCAGTGTCCACACCTGTGACCAAACTATATGCTACTAACCCACTCTGTCTGTAGCATAATTGAAAGTTAATGAAATGCTGCGCTGTAATGGAGTGAATCCACTAACTATTTTGCCCATCTAGTCAAATCAGGCTAAATAACAAGTTTTTTTTTTCCCCTACCTTGCTTTTTGGCGTTTTAGAGTATTCATAGCAATGTAACTACATCTAGCATTTCCAGTCAGCTCCAGTGCAAGCAAAGTACTGCAGCTGCTGGAAACCTGAAATAAACACCAGTGCTGCAGAAACTCGGCAAGGACTGGCAATGCCTGAGGAGAGAGGAACAGAGTTGATGTTTTCAGTCTGCTCGGACCTTTTTGGAATAGATCGTTTCGTAGAGCATTCATGAAACTTTTCCATGTCCCTTTTTTAATGGATCACATTTTATTTTAAATGTTAAGGCAACTATCAATGTGACAGATTAGAGTGCACTATAGTTTACCCTGTCAGAGCCTGACTTAGTGTGGGTATGTGTGTGTACGCGCAAAGATCATTACTGATGTCCAGATGTTGATAACATTTTTATTCTTAGCCAGGGACTAATGGGACAGTTGTCCCTTAGACATCATGCAGCTTGAAGTCCGGCGATTCCTTTGGAATTTGCTTTTGGGTTACAGCATTTAGAGACTTGCCTTTTTTCAATTTACAACTGTCCAGCTCCCTCCTAGCCAGATAAAATGGCAAAATTGTGCTGCGTTGTTACAGCAACTTAGTAGTGTCTTATTATGCTTTCAGCTGTTCACTGGCGGAAACTATTGTTCGAGTTAACAATACAACATTCTTGTTTAAACCACTGAAATATAACCTGGGTCAGCAAGGCCCTTAAATCCTAGAATGGATGCCAAATACACTCGCCGCTTGTTATGTTAGACCTGTACATGTTTATTAGCAGGACACTGAGTAACTGTGGAAACCCAACGGTTAACAGCAGAATCTCTGTCTGGCCAGGAATTTAGCAATGATTGGAGTTTTACTGTCAGGGAGTTTTCACTTTCAAGGGGAGAGTGAAAGGGAGGATGGATACCATCACAGGGAGGTTGAGCTGAATGTTGCCAGTGATCCTGCCTTCATATAACTTGCACATTGTTTTTCTAGCTTAAAACTGCCCTCCTGCCTGAGTCCCCTCATAGAAAGTTAATCCACCAGGCAATTTTAAATCCAGTCTGACTGACCAGCCAGTGTACGGTGCTTTTAATTGATTTTTAACTGACTTGAGATGTGATTACGCAACTCTGGAGTAAATTAGAACACATCCGGGCCTTCTGGCTCAGATACAGGGACACTGCCACTGTAGCATGAGAACCTCAAAAATAGCTTTTGACCAACCTGATTTGGGTATGTGGTTGTAAATTTTTAACAGCTGGTCCAAAAAGGTTTTCCACTCAATTGTGGGTTTCACATCTTTCTCTCTCCTGTCACCCCTGCTGTTTTTAAAAATAAAACTGTTGTGTTAAAGCTCTCCCCTTTGACTGATTTGGCAATTAATATCAAGTTCGAGAACGTAACTTGTTTTTGTGCCTTCATTTGTACCGGCTTTGTCGTCTGAAGTGTCAGTACTGGTGAAGAAAAATACTTCCATTAATCAACATTTTGGTCCATTCTTGAAACCTCTCCATCACTTTGTACAAGCTTCACCAGCAGTTCACTTGAATGTCTTTTGAAGTATTCACATCAAAGAGTTTCATTCTCCTCTTCAAAATACCGATTGAGAAAGTTGTAATCTCGCTTAGCCTCCGTATTTCCCTCAAACTCATCCAAACCTTGCATTCCTCATTCCATTCTGCGCCAACTCCCCTTGCTCCTGTGTGCTGGGACCTGGTGTGGTGACACCTCCATTCCAGAAAAGTTTATGGTTTTCAAATCCCTCATCGCCTCACCTGTTCTTATCTTTTTTTTTTGTTCCCCCCCCCACCTTTTTTCTCCTCTGTCTCTCTACAGTCCCCATTCGTTTTAAACATTCTGCATATTTATTAGTCTGTTCGCAGTGGTGTAGCTGTAGCTGCCTGCAACCCAGGCTGTATTGTTCTGTCCCGGAGCTTCTGTTTTCTGTTGCTTATGAATCGAGCTTGTGGTCAGCTCTCCTATACCTCTTGCTCAAGCCAGTTTATTATTTCTTACTCTTTCCTGTCAGTATCAATCTTCCACTGTTTGTTTGGTGCCTTTTTCTACATATTCCATTTTCAAAATGTGCCTCCTGAAGCTTCTGTTAATAAGCAGCTAGCTGGTTAACTTCCTCCATTGTAGCCAGATTCAGGTTAATACGTTAATTTGTTTTCCCCGATTAGACTTTCTAACAATCAGTCTTTGTCTAAATCGGCGATGTGCAATTTACTGATTCAGAATTGAACTATGTCCTTGGTTCACTTGACTACAGTAAGTTTTTCCACTTCAATAGCTAGATCGCGCTACAGAAAAGAGCAGCGGAGACTTTCAGGGGACTGGAGGGTAACTTCTGAAGGAGAGTTCTGTTGCTGTAGAGCCAGCTGACACTTTAACCTAACGCACCTATGCAGAAGTGGGTACTGCAGGTGCTGGAGATGGAGTCAAGATGAGAGTGGTGCTGGAAAAGTACAGCAGGCCAGGCAGCATTTGAGGAGCAGGGAAATCGATGTTTCGGGCAAAGGCCCTTCATCTGTTCATGTGGCAGCCGCTCTCCAGAGTGGAAGCTGAGTTCTTGTTTCATGTACCAAGCGGTTAACCATCAAAAGGATGGTGGAGGTTCTGGATTCATGCAGCTTGTGCTCACAATGGGCCAAGTGGCCTCCTCATGTATTGCTAATCGGCTATAATGGAATTCCAATGATTGTCCCTTTTTCTGTTGCCCAGAAATGCAATAAACCATTGAAGATTACAGACGGAAGACTGGTCTGTCTTTATTTTTAAAATAAAACTGGCACTTAAGATCTTGATTTTGATGCTAGTGTTACCATAATGGGTAATGTTTTGGATCTTTTTTTAAAGTCTTATCTACCAAACCTCCTTGTATAACTGAAATATCCATACATGGCTACATCTTATGTGCATGTAAACTTGGCTGGAATGGGGCTGTCTGCTTATCGAGCAGCGCAAGGCTGGTACAGATGATTCACAGGAGATTTAAGCTACACTGCCAAAAGTACTATTTTTGGATCAGAACTTCCATAAATTGACATGCAAGTCTTAGCAGCTTTTTGGACTGTTGAGTTAATCTAAACACTCGTACACTCAATGAAATAACATTTCTGTTTTGGGTGAAATCCACTGTGGACTGGTCTCCCAGTGGCTGGCTGATTTGCGTTGGGGTTGTGGTGGATGTGCAGAGCTTTGTGGAGGTGTTTTGAAAGGAAACTATTCATTTCTGTGGTACCTTTTACAGTCTTGGTCTTAAAGTGTAGCAAGCATATTGAGAATTTTAAAGGTGAATGTGGTTAAATGATTTTTCAAGTGTTTAAGGGTGGCTAGTTGAAGAAGGATGTGTTAAGAGACAAGGAAGTGTGGTTGCAGCAAATAGTTCAGTGTTATAACTTCAATGGAAACAGTGCTCCAACGATAAATCTACACAGTGAGATCTTAAGGAAATATATTCGGGCTCAGTTATAGATTAGATTACTTAGTATGGAAACGGGCCCTTCGGCCCAACAAGTCCACACCAACCCACTGAAGCGCAACCCACCCAGACCCCTACATTTACCCCTTCACCTACCACTACGGGCAATTTAGCATGGCCAATTCACCTAACCTGCACACCTTTTTTTGGACTGTGGGAGGAAACCGGAGCACTCGGAGGAAACCCACTCAGACACTGGGAGAACGTGCAAACTCCACACAGTCGGTCGCCTGAGGTGGGAATTGAACCCTGGTCTCTGGCGCTGAGGCAGCAGTGCTAACCACTGTGCCACCATGCAGCCCATCAATTCTGCATTCAGTAAGATGATAGTTGATTTCTTGATGGTCCTGTTTGTCCACCCACAACCTCTATTCTTATACATTGTGACCCAGCCTCCTCTGCCCTTTGGGATAGCGAAGGCAGAAAGCTAGCTCTTTGAGTCAGAGATGCACAGCATGGAAACAGACCCTTCGGCCTAACTTGTCCATGCTGGCCAGATATCTTCCGAGAAGCAATTCTCCTCCTCCTCCTCTCCCTCTTAATCGGGATGCTTTTTTTTAAGATCTTGAAACAGTGCCTTGTTGCTCCTGGCCCTTCCAGAGGGAAACGTTCTCTCAGCATGTGAGGTCCCTCATCAGAAACCTGAATACTTCCATAAGGTCACCCTCATCCTTACGAAATCTAATTATACGTTCCTCAGAGGGCAACCTCTTCTTCTGGCATCAGCCGAGAGGCCTTTCAGAGAAGGTTCACAATGAATAAATATACTTTGGAGACCAACGGTCAGTACAGCAGTTCGGGACTCGGGAATGCACCTTAGTCATACCAAGACTGCCTGACTTTAATACTCCCAACTCCCTGCAATAAATTCCAGTATTCTGTTTGTGTTCCTAATTAGTTGCTGTGGCTGCACTGCTAACCTCCTGTAATTCAAGTCTTGATGCCATCTAGATGCACTCTATCATTATATCTGTCGCCCCTCTCCATTTAATGAATCTGCTTTTCTCTTTGGTATTAAAAAAAAGTCAGCAATGTCTTTCATCCACACAGTACACCATTTACAAAGCTGTTTTTCTTTCCCTACTTTCTTAAACCATCTCTATCCCTTTTGCAGACTGTTTGCTCTGAACTTGCAAACTATTTTCCAACTAGACTTTTGTATCACCAGCAAATGAGTCCCCAGTAAAATTGGTTCCTTTACGTAAGGTTTAAGGGCAGATTGCAAACACTTGAGACCCCTGTGCTGTATCCACTAGTTGGCTAACTATTCCAATTTTGCTTCCCCCTTGAATCATCTTGTTTCTAACATAGAGGTCTACAGCACTGAGAAAGGCCATTCAACTTTTTGAATCGACACCAATCAAAAATGAGCACCAAGTTATATTCTAATCCCATTTCTCGCCTATAGAGAAATATATATGCCTTGGCATCTCGGGTGTATACCTAAATACTACCACAATGACTGACTGCTTCTGCCTGTGCCATCCTTACAGGCAGTGATTCCCAACACCACCTGGATTGGTGGGGTGGGGGGGCTGGGGAGAAAAATTCCTCAGTAAACCACTTCAAAGAATGGCCATAAAAGGGAAAATGGGATGATGTGTTTGACAAACCATGACGATTATTTTCCAACTCATTCGCATTAACGAAATGCAGAATTTGCTGTAATGTGGATTGACCAATTGAGGACCCGGTTTCTAAACCATGTACTTTTAAAGCACGTGTTGGATGTAACACGATTACATCGCCAATATTTTTAAGTGGTGTTTCTAAAGCGTGACTTTTCTATAATGTGGGGTTGCGCAAGAACACAACCAATCGGTTATAGAAGAACTGCCTGTACTGTACATAAATATTTCTATCAAAAACAGGAATTGTAGGATCCTTAAAGTCTTGAGTTACTCTGCTTGTTGTGTAAAGCATGAACTATTGATCTGTAGACTGTTATTCAGCCCAGCTAGTTCAGTCACTGCCAAGACTGCAAGAATCCCTAGAACATTCTGCTTCGTTTGATCGTGTTGTGATTGTGGAGGTCAAGAAAATACATCCCTGTTATCATTTTTCAAGCAGTTCTTTTAATCCACCTGTTCAGATGAGTTGAGATACAGGTTGGTGGGCTGTGGTTAGCACTGCTGCCTCAGCACCAGGGTCCCAGGTTTGATTCCAGCCTCTATCGACTCTGTCTGTGGAGTTTGCACGTTCTCCCAGTGTCTGCGTGAGTTTCCTCCGGGTGCTCCGGTTTCCTCCCACAGTCCAAAGATGTGCAGGTCAGGTGAATTGGCCATGCTAAATTGCCCGTAGTGTTAGGGTCGATGTGGATTGGTTGGGTCAAAAAGCCTGTTTCCACACTGTAGGGAATCTAATCTAATCATCTCTGGAGCAGTTGGGACTTGAACCCAGGCCTCCTGGGTCAGAGTAGGGGCAGTACTACTATGCCACAACAGCCCCTGTATTTATTCTTCTGTTCCACAGAATTATAATTCCTAGGCCTATTTAGATAGTGAATCCTATGTAATAATTTGAAGGAACTTAGTATGTATGCCAAAAGTCATGCCTTTATGGGTATGAGTTGGTTGCCCACATGCTTCACTTTGCTATGACTTCCTTACTGCAACATCTGGCACTGTTCTGGACAGACACTATTCTGTTGTGCTGTTGGTGGACCAAATGCTGACTAAAACTGAAGGGAGTTTCAAGCAGAAGTGCTTTAGTTGTTCAGCTAATTCGGTTGACTTGATCCTTTCCCAGAATAAGGAGTCTTTCATGTGAACCTGGCTAAATTTGGTCATTAAGGCGATATTTTAATCTGTACATAAAATAGTTTGTGGAGCTGAATTCAAATGGCAATTAGCTTGTGGGGGGGGGGGGAAGCATTCAACCCTGTGCCTCAAAAGCTAATTTTTCTAATCTTATCAGTCAACAGCTGTAGACATTCTTGTCATTGAGATTAAAGGAGTCTGAAGCTTCTAATGTCTGATTTTGTGCACTATATAATTGGCCTAGAAATAACATATGGTTTTCTACAGAAATGAGAGTCTAAGTTAAATCACATCTAATATGGTTATACCTGAAATGCCTGAGCCACAACCCCCCTCATTATGTGTCCTGAAGCTTATTTAAGTAGACCTCTACAATTTGTACCAAATCATGACTTTATTTGAATGGTGAATCTTTAATGTTATGAAAATCTAGGATGAGCTTTAATGCCTGCACTTAGGAATTAGGTTTTTACTGTCACCTATACTCCAGTATAGGAGTGCAATGAAAAGTGGACAAAGTCGCTGTACGTCTCTATGGCTCTGTGACTCTGGTGACCTCTTGATTACAAAACCAGAATAAAAAAAGGAGCAGCAGAAATAAACAAATTCAAAAGGAATGAGAATCATCTGGATTTTAAGTCGTCATTAATTCCATTGTTACTGATGCAGCTACTTTGGCGAAAGTGGGTACTGCAGATGCTGGAGATCAGAGTCAAGTTTAGAGTGGTGCTGGAAAAGCACAGCAGGTCAGGCAGCATCCGAGGAGCAGGAAAATCAACGTTTTGGAATGATTCCTGATGAAGGGCTTTTGTCCAAAACATAAATTTTCCTTCTCCTCTGCTGCCTGACCTGTGTGTTTCCAGCACCACTCTAATCTTGGCTCTGATGCAGCTACTTAGACCGATCATTCAAATTACTGGATGGAATGATTGATAACCTCAACATTTGGCTGCGATTCTTTTATCAGGTTATTCTTGTTACCAGCAGGTGAGGAAGGAGCATTGGCTCCCCTCGATGTAAACCCCTGTGGCAACAAATCTTTTAACACTCTGCTACAGTTCTTCAATTAAAACTAAGTTGACTTGATCAAAGGGAAGGAAGCTGTTTCAAGGTTTTGATGAGTGAAAGAAAGGAATCTTTTTATTAACCAGAGAAAAGAATAAATTGAGACTTTAAAAATGGGTAATAAGTTTACGAAGTGCTTGCGGGGTAGAGAGGAAGGGGGAAGGTGTCTAGCACAAACAGGAAAGTAAAAGCAGAAATAGTTTCAAGTCTTGGAGTCTTTGTGAGAATGAAACGTGTCTGCCACTGTTTAAGCTGTTGTCTTGCTTCCTGAATCTTGATTTGGTGGTGCCAATGTTGGACTTGGATGAACAAAGTTTTAAAAATTGCAACATCAGGTTATAGTCCAACAGGTGTATTTGGAAGCAACAGCTTTCTGAGCACCTTCAGGTGGTTGAAGGAACCACTCAAAGCTAGCGCTTCCAAATAAACCTGTTGGACTATAACCTGGTGTTGCAATTTTTTAACTTGCTAAATCTTGAGTTGTTGAATATTTGCTTTCCCAAATTGCTTTTTCGTGTGAAAGCAAAATACTGTGGCCGCTAGAAATCTAAGGAAACGTCCCCTTTTTGTAATGATTGTTCATGTGCTTCCTTCAAGAGGTGAAACGTAGAAAGAAGGTGCGAGTCTTTCAGATTTTATTCATATTTGTTAATCCCTCTTTCTCTTTTTTGCTGTCAAGCAAACTATTGAAATATGCTCAATTTCTGCATTCCTGACACCAGCTCCATTGCTTGAAGAATAGCCATTTTGGAAAGATTATCTTTCGCCCTCAAAATGCAACTTTATCGTGCAAGTGTGATTCCTAAATAGGAGATGTGTACACTTCATGATGGTGACAGTTTGTCTCATTGTCGTTGGGTGAAATGGTAACTTCAGTGCTGCCGGTTTAGGATGTTCTGAGTTCCCTGCACTAGTCTTGTTATATGGCTAGGTAAGCTCAGCTTTTTAACATTTTTTGGTCTTTTTTAAAAAAACAATCACTTGTTCCACGAGAGTCTTCAGTATTAAAATCAATTTGTGGGAGTTTTAGATAGTTCATACCATTATTGTAACAGCCTGAGTTGGTCTACTTGAGAATTTGACTTTTCTTGTAAGTGGACAGGCTGATATAGCAATTTTCCTTCTCTCTTTCTCCCTGCCACCCCCCGCCCCTCCAAGTGATTTCTTGTTGATCCAATTCTAGGTTGGTCTCCCTCTCATGCAAATAACTCTTTCCCATTTTAAGCTAGCTTCAAATAACTTTCCAGCGGGACCGGTTTGGTAATGTTCGTGATCCCCTGAGGATGTTTTGCATCAATCGCCTTTCCTGTTTGCTGTGAGTGAGCTGAAGCAAATGCATATTCTAACTGCCAACCAAGCTGAAATGGCCTGATTTCGGAACAGTAAACTGGGATTAATGACTGGACAAATGTGATCTTAGTTGGGGTAGTGCAATGGTAGTTTAAACAAACCTGTTAATTGCCTCATGTGACATTTGATACAAAATGGACCTCAGATTTGCTTGTTAAAATGTGTATATTTTAAGCATTGTGAAATATCTTAGATCCTACCAAAAGGAGGTCTTTTTTGCATTCTACCCATAAATATCCTCTTGGCTGTAAATAACTTGTGGACTTGTTGGGCTGAAGGGCCTGTTTCCATACTGTAGGGAATCTAATCTAAACTTTTTAAAATTAATTTCATTCCATTCAATATTAGAGAGGCAGTGATATGGTGGTAATGTCACTCTACTAGTAAATCCAGAGACACTGGTTCAAATTCAATGAATCTGGAAGTTTAAACACTAGACTGCTGACCGTGAAACAATTAGGTAAAAGTGAGTACTGCAGATGCTGGTTATTAGAGTGGACAGTGTGGTGCTGGAAAAGCACAGCAGGTCAGGCAGCAGAGGAGCAGGAAAATCGACGTTTCGGGCAAAAGCCCTTCAGGAAATTCTGAAGGGCTTTTTGCCGGAAATGTCCATTTTTCCTGCTCAGATGCTACCTGACCTGTGCTTTTCCAGCACTGCATTCTCTACTGATTATCATGAAACAATTGTCAACTCGTCATTAAAAACCCATTTGGTTACTGTCTCTGCTTTCCTAAAGGAGAAATCTGCAATCTTTACTTGGCCTGGCCTACATGTGACTTTAGATGCACGGTGTAGTCGACTCTTAACTGACTTCTTACAATGGACTGGCTGGTATATCATTTATCAAGCCACTACAGAGCTGTAAAGGAATGAAACCGGATCACCCAGTATTTACCTCCCTCCCTACAAGCACAATGGGTGTACCTACTCACAATAGGCTGCAGTATTTTCAGAAGGTTGCTTGTGGCCACATTAAATGATAAAATGCTGGTCTATTCAGTCATGTCTACGTGCAATAAGTTAATTAGAGTACTGTATCAAACCCTTGAGTTCAATGATCAATAATTCCTTGTAAGTACAGAACTTAAATGTTGCCACAATAAAACCTTTTCTCTTGAACTCAATAGAAACAAACCTGAAGGAAATGTTTTTGTAACATGGGAAGAAGGTGCTGATTGGCTGGGGCATCATTGGCATGATGCAGCAAGAACAGTTAACTATCAGTCTTCATTCTCATCTGGTGGGTAGCTTCTGATTGGTCAGGGTGTTGCCATGGTGCAGCAGAAATTGACAGTCTTCATAACCCTTCTGTATGAAGAAGATGCAATGTATGTACAAAGCTTTTGCCTACTCAACAGGGTTATGTGAAAATGCAGCTTCTAGCACATAGTAATATATCACAGTGGGCCTGGCTGGTGGTGTTAAATTGATTTCCAGGGTAACCATTGGCACAGTCTGGATTAATTAGCCAATGCTTTCCAATAGCAGAATCATGGCTAAAGTTGGATATATGTATTGAGGCTTGTGATACTGGGTGTTTGGCCATTCACAGCAAAACTGATTGGGCTTAATGTGTTGGTTGCTAGGATACATCAGTGAGTGACAATTTGATCAGGCTATCCATTTATCATGCAGGATAGTTTTGAAATGCCCCATTTTGTGTGTATCAAACTTACACTGAGCAGATTGCTAGGGTCCTTTTTCTCACTTGTCACAAGTAGCTGTTTATATTTTTGTGTATCCCCATGGCAACACCGATCAATCAGAATCTACTCCGTTTGGTTGACAGTTAACTGTTTTGGTGTATCACTGTGCCAGTGACGATTCAACCAATCAGCACCCTCTTTGCCGTGCAGGTTCAAATCGTGTCTGTTTGCATCCTCGTCCCTTAAACTTTTTTAGCAATGTTTTAAAACTTAGTTGTAAAACTTAACCTGTATTAAGTACTTGATTTAAAATTGAGATGCACATTCTCATGGTATTCCTCACATTGCTGAGTCGTGAAAAGTTGGTTTTAATGGTGCATGCCATTCTGTTCATGAATTTGTTTGAAGACATGGTGGTCAACTGACAAGTGAGGGCTTGAATGTTGTGATGCTTATTGAGCTGGAAGCGAAGGGGCGTGAGTAACTTTGACTAAACATCGTAATAAATTCAAATATCGTAAACTTTTAAAACCAGTTGGGAGAATGGGCCAATAAATGTTATCAGCCTTTTTAAGGGTGTGCAAGTTGGGGGCGAGAGAAATTAATGGCAAGATGTCCATTTGAAGGTTAACGATCAGGGATTAAAATTCTCTCCATGTGCGGACAGGCCAAGGTCCCTCTAGGATTTTGGTTTGTTGATAGTGCTGTTAATTTGAACACTCCTAGCTGTAGGTAAGATATTTTGGCTTGATGATGGTCTTGTTTGCAATTTGGTCCTTAATTATGAGAGATTTCAAGTTATACAAAAGGTGAAAGCACTAGATTGAGCTTTGGAGTACTGACTTAAACTATTCTTGTAACCAAAGTGAAAATTAAGATGTAGATAGGCAACTTAACATGTGGTTTGCTGAAACTAATGGATGTTCTGAAGCTTTTTTGGACAAAGACTACGCGAGACAGTAAATCAACGTTTATTTTGTAGATAACTGTTCCCTATTACTCTGAAACTAGCTCACCAGGCTCTTGAACAGGAAGATATTTCAGGCTTGAGTTGGTTTTGTCTGTACAGGCAATCCCTGGATTGCGAATAGGTTCCATATTGGGGACAGTTGCAAGTTGATTTAGATTAGATTACATTACAGCGTGGAAACAGGCCCTTCGGCCCAACAAGTCCACACCGACCCGCCGAGGCGCAACCCACCCATACCACTACATTTACCCCTTACCTAACACTACGGGCAATTTAGCATGGCCAATTCACCTGACCTGCACATCTTTGGACTGTGGGAGGAAACCGGAGCACCTGGAGGAAACCCACTCAGACACGGGGAGAATATGCAAACTCCACACAGTCAGTCGCCTAAGGCAGGAATTGAACCTGGGTCTCTGGCGCTGAGGCAGCAGTGCTAACCACGGTGCCACCGTGCCGCCGATTTGTTAGTGTATCTGGACACGTTGCTGGACAAAATAAAGGAGCTGTTCTTGAGTACAGGAATTGTCAGATCTTTAACATTAACACAAAGTATGGACAGTGTTTACAAGTAAGTGTCCAAACATCCAATTTATGAACATTGGGGGGGGCTCCTATAGTTAGGACTGACTTGCACAAACTGGAATGAAAGCACTGTTAGAAACTGAACACATCTGACTGCATCTGCCGGGGGGAGGCAATGTTCCAAACCTGATGTGACACTGTGGAACTCGAGCATTTTTTTCGTTTATTTCTGATTTTTTTCAGCATCCACCGTATTGTATTTGTATGAACTAGACCCTGGTTTGCCTGAAGGCGGCCAGCAATTTCTCTAGATGTGTATTGTCTCCATGTTGAAGCTAAGCATAGTGACCGTTCCTTTTGCTGCTGCCTTGAGGAAGGCAGCAAGACTGGAGCCTGTGCATCTGCGCTCACCTCCCCTTGTAGAGGGAAGAACCAGATGCCCTTCAGTGACATAATACTACTTCTGCCTTGAAGGTGGCTGGTTGGTTGAGTTAAATACTAGAATCTGTGCATTGCCTCCAGACAGTGGAAATAAGTAACTGTCAAAGCATCACTCTGCACCCAATGCTTGTTTTGCCCAAATTAGGGCATGATTGTAGCAATGTCACAGCCCTGGCTATGTATCTAGAGAATATTAAGTATGCATAACGTGATGTGATCCAATTGGGCATTCAAGATGTCTAGTCTAATGGAAATGTTACATAATCCATTTTTTTTTAAATAGAGAAGTAATCTCAGATTTTTAAACCTTGCTTGTGTTAAGCTTGATTGTCTCGTTTTTTTCCACCCTTAGATTTGTATCATGTTTATCAAATGAAGACGTTTATTTATTGTGTACTAAGTAGGCATATTGTTTCCACTCCCTGTAACCTTGTCATGCTTACCATCTCCTGCTCAAAGTCATTACTGATTAGAAACTGTGGTCCCTTGCTAGCCCCTCTGAATTTTGTCACCTTGTGACCCAGAGAGCTGTGCTCCTTTTCTTTCTCCTGCCTTAATCAACTTAGAGTGCAATTGATGGGAGCATGACATAACGATATGGCATTGCCCCTCCTTTGCCAACTGGAGGTGGCTGACTTGACACATGGTTTAAAAACAGCCAGGTGAACCCACATTGCAATATGGTGTGCATGCTGTCTCTCTGTGGTGGATTGTCTGCAGTCCCAGCAGTGACCACTGTCTTCCCAGTGGTGCTAGAGACCTGGCAGCTCTCTTCAGGCAGGCCATCCTGTTAGATGGGGATGATCTGCATTTGTCGCTTGCCATAACAGCCAAGGGCATTGGTGCAAGGAAGTGTAACAAAAATAAAATTTTATAGTGCAAAGTCTGAATTGGCTTTGGATGGGATAGTATAACGTTTCAATAGTCGGTGAGTTGACATGGGTAAGGAGAACTGAAGGGAAGGTCCAACGCCTGAATTTAAAGAATTGCTTAGTAGGTAGATATTTAGCATATAAAACTTGTGAAAGTGTGACCTGGAACCTTAATTACATTAATAATGTTGTCATATTTGTTTTGAACTATTTTAGTTTTGTTTTGGAGTTGGCTTGTCCAGGGGAAAACCAAAAATGAACAATTCAGCCTCCTAGAAAGTCAGACTGGTTTGAGCGTGTTTTCACTTTTGCGGACAATAGATGCACATCCTGTTCCAACCCTGGAAAAATTATCGCTAGCCAGTTGTTGACTGGCAGTACCTTAACCAATCAGAGAGGCAACCTGGTTGGCTTTAAATGTCATTGAGGTTTGGCAGTTACTGTCAGTCATCTAACTAGTAAAAGCTTTGTTCTGAACAGTGCACCAATCAGTCAACTTCCCAGCTGATTAGCACTGTCCCCTCGCATGTTGGCAATCTCCCTATGCATTGGTATTCTAGTGAATTGTCCTGATGGGCAAAGATGAAGAAATTTAAGTCTTTTTTTTTTTTCTTTTAGCAATACTATTTTTTTGCCAGATGTGTGGATGGTATAATTAGGAGATATTTCAGAAATGCCTTTTCAATAAAAGGGAAAATAATGGCACGGCTGATTTATGCCGTGCATTTTTAATGCTGCTTACCCTAATATGTCCATTCTTGATGAGAGCTTGGGGGGACAAAGGGTTAGTTTCGGGAAGGATTATGTGGAGCCCTGGATATTCCAGTTATAGCTGCCTCTGGTGAAAGGAAAGAACAAAATTGCCAAGCACTTTGGGGATATGCAAACCCATCATGAAAGGAGAAGGTTGCGTTTTAAAAAGTCAATTGTTTTTATAATTTCCAGAATTACTTGCACGAATGTTATCCACAGTCATAGAGGTGTACAGCACGAAAACAGACCCTTCGGTCCAACTCGTCCATGCTGACCAGATATCCCAACCTAATCTGGTTCCACTTGCCAGCACTTGGCCCATATTCCTCCAAACCCTTTCTATTGATGTACCCATCCAGATGCCTTTTGCAGTTGTACCAGTTTCCACCACTTCTCTGGCAGCTCATTCCATGCACTCACCACCCTCTGTGTGGAAAAAGTTGCCCCTTAGGTCTGTTTTATATCTTCCCCTCTCACCCTAAACCTATGCCCTTTAGTTCTGGACTCCTGCACCCCAGGGAAGAGACTTTGTCTATTTACTCTATCCGTGCTCTTCATGATTTTTATAAACCTTTATAACCCATAAACACTCCAGGGAAAACAGCCCCAGCCTATTCAGCCTCTCCCTGTAGCCCAAATTCTCCAACCCTGGCAACATCCTTGTAAATTTTTTCTGAATCCTTTCACATTTCACAACATCCTTCCGTGAGGAAGGAGACCAGAATTGCATGCAGTATTCCATCAGTGGCCTAACCAATGTCCTATACACTCTGCAATGTGACCTCCTAACTCCTGTACTCAATACTCTGACCAATAAAGGAAAGCTTACCAAACACTGCCTTCACTATCCTATCTACCCTCAACTCTACTTCCAAGAAGCTATGAACCCACACTCCAAGGTCTTTGTTCAGCAGCACTCCCTAGGACCTTAGCAGGATTTGTACACTTAATGGTAAGGTTTGCGTTTTCAAAATGCAGCACCTCTCATTTATCTAAATTAAACTCCTCTGCCATTCCTCAGCCCATTAGCCCATCAGATCAAGATCCTGTTGTAATCTGAGATAACCTTTGCTGTACACTACACCTCCAATTTTGGTGTCATTTGCAAACTTAATAACTATACCTCTTATGCTCATGTCTAAATGACATGTAGTGGACCCTGCACCAATCCTTGTGACAGTCCACTGGTCACAGGCCTCCAATCTGAAAAACGACCCTCCTCCACCCTCTGTCTTCTCCTTTGAGCCAGTTCTGTATCCAGATGGCTAGTTCTCCTTGTATTCCATGAATTCTAATCTTGCTAACCAGTCTCCCATGCAGAACCTTCTCAAATGCCTTGCTGAAGTCCAGATATATCACATCTACTGCTCTGCCCTCATTGATCCTCTTTGTTACTACGTCAAAAAAATAAAGTTTGTGAGACATGACTTCCCATGCACAGAGCCATGTTGACTATCACTAATCAGTCCTTGCCTTTCCGAACAATGGAAATTTTAATTTGTGCATTAGACACTCTAGGTCTGGTGAATTTGTTTGCTAGACTGTGTTCTCTGAAGTTTAATCTGAGCTGATATATTGGTCTACGTACCTGGGCACAGTGCAAAGTTTTGCATATAGTACAGGCAGCTCACGTCTCACAAAGATCATAGGGTGATTGCATTCCTCGCTCTGTTCAATGTTACAGCTATAGAGAAGGTGTACAAAGAGTTCAGCATTAAGTTTAAAATTGAAGTCCATTCAGAAGTCTAACAACAGGGAGAAAGCTGGTCTTGAATCTGTTGGTATGTTGGTTTTAAGCTTTTGTGTATTCTGCATATCTAAGATACATTTGGAGATCTTCCAGATCTCTGATCTGCAATATATAATTAGATTAGAATTAGGCCATTCAGCTCATGCAGTCAGTCTCTTCTGCCATTTCATGACTTACCTGATTGTACCCTAACTCCAATTTCTATTCTAGCAGCTGTACCCTCGCTCCCCTTGATCAAAAATCATCTATCTTCAATCTTGAATATGTTCAATGATTTTAACTTTTTTTTTGAAGCTGTTTCCTAAGAGTAAAGATTCTCTGAGCTAAATTTCCAAGAGGGGGGGGGAAAAGGCCTGTTTTATATATCGATATGGTCATAGGTTCTGCAGCAAGGGAAACATCTCTTCGGCATCAACTATTGAGTTCACTCAGGATCTTGTGCTTTAGGAAGGACCCCTTCTATTCCGCATTGGTCCAAACCCTTTGACCTTTCCTCCATCAGACAATCTCATGACTCTCAATCAGCTTAATGAACCTTCTGTGCTCCCAAGGCAATTCTATCCTATTAGGAGACCACATCTAACACTGTATTCTACCTAGAGTCCAAATGTGTGCCTGTACAGTTGTAACAAGACTTCCCTGCACTACACCATTCCCTTTTTTCTAATGAGCACCAACATTTCATTTTGTTTTCTAATTACTTGCTGTGCTCGAATGTCAAATTTGTGATTTGATATGAAAGGACACCCTCTACCTCCGCATTCTGCAGTCTGTTTTTAAATCCTACTTTTCTATTCCATTGCAATGGACAAATTCTTTCATCCATTCATTGGAAATAATTAAGGCCCTGCTCTCAACAGTTACAAATTTTAATGCCTTCACCATTACACATGACATTTTTAAAATGCACTCCCAGGATGAGAGCATTGCTGGCTAGTTTAACATATATTGCCCATCCCTAATTGCCCAGAGGGCAGTTAAGAGTTAGCCACATTGCTGTGGGTCTGGAGTTGTATGTCAGCCAGACCAGGTAAGGATAGCGGTTTCCTTCCCTCAAGGCCATTAGTGAACCAAATGGGTTTTTCCCACAATTGACAATGGATTCATCGTCATCATTGGACTCTTAATTCCAGATACTTATCAAAATCAAGTTCCTACCATCTGCTATGGTGAGATTTGAACGAAGGGTCCCTGAAGCATTGCCTAGTTCTCTGGATTAAAGATCCAGTGATAATACCATCGGGCCGTTGCTTCCCTTTTAGGCTGTTTCCAGCTTCAATGCCAAGAACTGATGAAGTCAAACCTTGTAAGTGAAAGGTTGCAGCCCTGTCAGCCTTGATGCATTCCATTGACCAAAAGACCCCTCCACCTTCCTGATTACTAATCTAGCCTACTCCCAGAAGTATCGGCACTTCAGTGAAATAAACAGCCTTTCTTCATTCCTTAGTTATTTTCATCTGGAATCACTGATAGAGTAGCTGTTTCAGAGTGCAGTTGAATTAGAGCCTGGAGGCCTGCCTTTCTTTCCTAGATGATCGAGAATAGAATTCTGAAATACTTGCTCGACCTCTTAAAGATGAAAAGTCTATGACCTTCAGCATACGTTTTTTGGGGCACATCTCTGTTCAGTGTGCTGAAATGAGCTAAAAGTCTCTGATATACTGACCCAGAGAGGGACTCATGAGGGACCCCTGTCAACCCAATATTGGTCTCGGGGGCCATGATGCATGTGAGTTTGAACAGCTTCACTTGTGTGGTAAGCCTGTGCTGCAACACACATTTAGGCCATGTGTTGGTATGTTCACTCAATTGGGTTAATTTCCTATTTAGCCCCTGATGCTGAATCCAAGTATTGGCATTGCAATCTTCCTTTGCACTTGTGTGAGTGAACATCTCTCTATAATTCTGGATTAGTGGTGCTGGAAGAGTACAGCAGTTCAGGCAGCATCCAAGGAGCTTCTATATAGTTGCTCTACAATGTGTTCTTGCTGCTTGCTTATGCAAGTGATACGTCCAGTCTTTGCTTGAGTAGATCTGAGGTGAAGTTTCCATGGAATTTGTGCTCTGAGTCCAGGACTGCCCAGCAGATTCAGGGTGCAATTTGTAACGCTGTAGTTAATTGCTCGCCATTAATCTGCTCACAATCAACTTGGATCATCATCTTTGTAGCATTTGAACTGGCTATAAAACTGCAAATGTGTCAAGTAAAGGTTTTGCACTCTGTCTCTAAATTAAAGAAACACTTTTTTTTTCTTCAGCAAATTTACTTCAGCATTGCAAAAGGAATTAATGTGACCTGTGTATGATTAGATTCCCTACAGTGTGGAAACAGTCCCTTCGGCCCAACAAGTCTACACCGACCCTCTGAAGAGTAACCCACCCAGACTCATTTCCCTCTGACTAATGCACCTAACACTACGGGCAATTTAGCATGGCCAATTCACCTAACCTGCACATCTTTGGACTGTGGGAGAAACAGGAGCACCCGGAGGAAACCCACGCAGACACGGGGAGAATGTGCAAACTCCACACAGGCTGGGATCGAACCTGGGACCCTGGTGCTGAGAGGCAGCCGTGCTAACCACTGAGCCACCGTGCCATCCATATGCTTGCCTTCTGGATTTTTTTAACACCGACTGTAAGGGCCTACACCTCAACATTAATGTACGCTAACTCGAGACGTGGTGGAGGCTAGTACAACTACAGCATTTTATAAAGCATCTGGATAGGTATATGAATAGGAAGGGTTTAGAAGGATATGGAACTAGATTAATTTAGGATATCTGATCAGCACGGAGCACTTGGACCGAAGGGTCTTGTTTCTGTGCTCCTCGGATGCTGCCTGAACTGCTGTGCTTTTCCAGCACCACTAACCCAGAAGCTGCATGACTGATGTGAATCTTCCCAGTTGAAGAAAAACGTCTTTTAATCAGTTTAAGTTAAGTTTTTGATCATGTATTAAGCTTGACTTAGCTGGAATATTAGTGAACTTTGTTAGAAATACCACATACCAAAATGGGTAGATAATCAGAATGTTGACTTAGAATTGGCGAAGAATGTTTTGCATTGTAATAAACCTGCCCTGGATATGTGCATGTTGGCTTGGAGGGCATTTGCGATACATTGATCCACACCGTGGTTTAGATATCAGTTTTTTTAAAAAATCAAATTAATGTCCATCTTCCAGCAGTGGTGGGTCATGCTGCTTTTGCTTATGTCCTCTATGTTGAATGACTTGTACTATTATGGATGCAAATTTCCACTTAACTGTAGTCTCTACAATGAAATTGACTGAGAAATATTAACGTATAGAATATCTCCTGTCCTACTGCTTTGCCATTATTGTTAATTCCCTTCAGTGCTGTTCTAATTTTGATCCAGATTGACGCCAGCTACAATTCACTTGAAGCCGCTTTTGTGTTCTTTATCTTGGACTTTGGTTACAAGCTTCTTTTATAAGAGAACAGGCTGGCCCTGCCTCTGATTTTACTCTTGTACCGTCTGCATCAGTAACTGTACATTGGTTAACACAGATGTGGGCAACATCATCCTAGCAGCTGCAATTCTGAAGTTTTTGTTTTGGTCCTCCTTTTGCTTCCAGTCCTCCATAGATTATTGGCCACTATTTGAAATATTTCTCTAGAAGTCACTTGTTTTTTGTATTCCTTTTTGCTTTTTGTTCTGTTCTTGAACGTTTTTGAGCCGAGGTTAGTTTTACTCCCTTTCTACAGTACTTGTTTTTCCGTTGACTAGGTTTCTTTGCCCTTCCCCCTTCAAGGGCAACAGGATCATCTTGCTGCTCATGACCCTTCACATACTACAACAGTTTTCCAAGCTGCCTCTGTCGTTCCCCCAGTTTTTACACTGCCTGTAATCCCTTCTATTCTCTTCCTCAGTTTGTGGTTTCCGCCTTCACTTGCTTGTGCCACCTCTAGTTCTCTTTGCAATCATCTCTGCCCTCAGTGCAGTGGTTCTGCTGTAGTGCAGTAGTTCTGTTCTCGTGCAATCCTGTTATGAGAAAGTAGTGTAACAGTAGCAACATGTTATCTAACTGGGCCAGAGTTGCATTATGACCAATACATACTATAAAAATTTGCATTGTAGAAACTGTCCCTGATTGACTATAACACGATTGACAAATGTGTATTATGGATAGCCTGTTCATGTCAGTGCCTCACTTGGGAAGCCTTTTCAGGTCTTCACTTCTGGGTGCACCACATTCTCACTGTTTCTCTCTAGATTATAATGTTGTCTCTGCAGGTTTTTTAAAAAAAAAGTGCTGGCTTTTCACATTGCCAGTCAGATTGATGTGATGAACTCTGGGCTCTTGGTCACTTGCCTCTCCAAAAGCAGGTCCATTCTGGAAAATGTTGGATTCTGTCCTCCACTCCTTGCACCTGAAATTGTAGAGAGGACGGGGTGGTAAATTGTCAGTGTCCATTTTCTTACCTTCCTGGTCAAGGCTACCCTAACCCAGCATATATCTGCTGAATACTTTTTTTTTTAAAGCATCTAGTATAATTTTGATCGGAAATATTTCTCCTCCTTCCCCTTCCCACACCATTTTGAAGGGAAAGACTACAAATGAGCTGCAGTTTATAACCTTTGTCTTCAGTTAATTAAAGCTTGGCTTGGTGGGTTTACTTTGTTTTAAATGCAATTCTATAGTCCTAGTGCACTGCCTCAGTCTGGTATAATAGTTATACAGCACAGAAACAGACTCTTTAGTCCAACCAGTCCTTGCTGACCATAATCCTAAACTAGAGTCACCTGCCTGTGCATGGCCTGTTTCCCCCTCCACACTTCCTATTGTACTTCTCCAAATGTCTCTTAAATGTTGTAACAGACCCAGGAAAAGAACAAACTGTTTTTGGGGAGTGAAAGCAGTTTATACTGCATTTCTATGGGGTCTGATTCCGATCATGTTCACAATACTCTGTATATGCGTCACCATGAAGTGAATGTGGCAGTGTGTTCAGTAGCTTTTGTCTGCTTTGACAATCTGCACACCAGCTAGGTGATTGTATTCTTTGGGAAAGATTAGGGGAAGGATGACTTAATGGCATTATCTCTGGACTGTTAATCTAGAGACTCAGGTAATACCCTATGAACCTGGGTTTGAATCCTGCCATGGCAGCTGGTGGAATTTTAATCAATAAAAATCTGGAACAAAGAATCTGTGCATGAATCGATCGTCAGGAAAACCCTATTTGGTTCACTTTTTTTTTAGGGAAGCAAATTTGCCTTTCTTTCTTGATCTGGCCTACATGTGACTCCAGACCCACAACAATGTGGTTGACTCTTAATTGCCAACTGGGTAATTAGAAGGGTAATAAATACTGGCCTAGACAGCGATTTCCCCTCATCGCTGAATGAACTGAAAAAAGCCCGTGTTTGAGATTTTGAGACGAATGTTTGTTTCCAAGTTGGAACTATTTGTTCACTGTTGTTAATGTCATTGTTCAGACACCCAAACAATGCAGAATATTATCCTGGTCAGGATACAGAGTGAACAGTACCAGATTTTTGTTGTAATCAACCTGTTCTGGAGCAGATGGAATGTGAATAAAGGTCTCCTGCCTCAGACGCACTACTGTACCATCATTAAACACTTTTTAACTGCCATGTACCTGTATACTCAAGCAATAGCCTAATTTTTTTTGACTACTTTTTAAAGTTAAGTTTATGGGGTCCAGTATTACATGGATGTTATGTTTGAGGGGCTGAAATTCATACCTGTTAAAATGCATACCATATCATTAACAGAAGTCTAATTAATCTCTAAACAAATAGAGGAAAAATGAGCGGCGGTAATTCTGAAGGCACTGAGCAGACCACAACAGCCAGCAGACTGGAAGACCGGGAGCAGAGTGGAACAACTCCAGACTGGGAATCTGGAGCAGGATGTGACAACTGGCACACTGACTCATAAACTTTGATCTGTTATCTGTGAAGGACTAGGGTCAACTTTTACGGGATATATGGAAAATTCCAGGTTATTTGGCTAAATACAGGGGGTTGACTTTACATCAGATCAACTATTACTCACGTGGAGATGGTATTTTTAAATGGCTAATAGAAAAGGGATTATTCAAATCAATTTTTGGCAAATGTTCGTTTTATTTACAACAATGCAATACACTCTGATAACCTTCAATACACTCTCTCTCTGCAATTAATTTGCAATCTGGTTTAGGAGTAATTATCTATAATTGGAAGGTGGTGATTGAGTGAAGCTTTTTGAGCTCCCTGGTAACAGCTCTGAGCATTTGACTTCCCAGTTGATGAGACTATATTTTTAGCTGAGCTGTTTAGACTTGCACACCGGTGGCTGGCAGGCTTAATCTAGCTGTCCTGTGGGCATCAGGTGGCATAACGCAGGTCTGTTCAGAGGGTGTAACATTGCGTGAACAAACCAGTTAGGTTTCCATCTTGATGGGCCTATGTTAGTTTATTTTTAATAAACAACTGATTTTGGGTGCCATGACTTCCTGCTGCCTGTCCAGTCTGTGTAGTTTACATATTCTCCCCATGTTTGTGTGGATTTGCACCAATGCTCCAGTTTCCTCCTACAGTCCAGAGATGTGCAGGTAAAGTAAATTGGCCATGGGAAATTGCCCAAATTGTAAAGTACCATACTCTCCTGTATATTGTTGGAGTTTCTCTGTATTAGCGTGATGCATGTTGGTGCCAAGCTTGGGTTTGGCTCCGTTGAGTGACATTTCTTACTGGAGTAGTATGGTTTTTAAGCCACCAACTTTGGAGCTTTCACTGAAAAGCTGAAGAGAAATTGATTTCTGAGAAACATAGCAAGTGTCCAATGAAAATTGTTAGAGGGATGAAGTTTAAAAACAGAATGATGCTGCAGGTGTACAGGGTGCTGGTGAGGTCACACCTGGAGTACTGTCCAGTTTTTTTTTGTTCTCCTTTTTACTTGAGAAAGCACCTACTGGCCCTGGAGGGGATACAGATGAGGTTCACTAGGTTGCTTCCAGAGTTCAGAGGGTTGGCTTATGAGTAGACAGGTTGGAATTTGAACGAAAGATGTATCCTATCTAATCCCTTCATGATTTTATATCTTTGTATAAGATAGAAGCAGGGAGGTTGTTCCCATTGGTGGGTGAAACTAGAACAAGGGGGCAAAGCCTCAAAATAAGGGGGAACAGATTTAGGATTGAGTTGAGGAGAAACTTCACCAAAAAGGTTGAATCTGTGGAATTCCCCCACCCAGTGAAGCAGTTGAGGCTACCTCATTGTTTTTAAGACTTTTTTTTTTTGAACAGTAAAAGAATTAAGGGTAATGGTGAGAAGGTGGGCTGAAGTGGCTGAATGGCCTACTCCTGCTCTTATGTTCTTTTGAAATGTCCGATGAATGCAACAATTCAAAATGCAGCAGGGGGCAGCGTGGTGGCTTAGTGGTTAGCACTGCTGCCTCGAGTACCAACGACCTGTGTTCGATTCCAGCCTTGGGTGGCTGTCTGTGTGGAGTTTGCGCATTCTCCTTGTGTCTGCATGGGGTTGCTCTGATTTCCTCCCACAGTCCAAAGAGTCAGGTGAGGTGAATTGACCATGGAAAATTGCCCATAATGTTCATGGATGCATAGGTTAGATGTATTTGTCAGGGTAAATATAAGACAATAGGATAGGGAAATGGGTCTGAGTGGGTTGCTCTTTCTCCCGATGAGGTCTCCTCTACATTGGGGAGACTGGACACCTTCTCGCAGAGCGCTTTAGGAAACATCTCTGGGACATCCACACCAACCACCAACCAATCCCACTGCCCCGTGGCTGAACATTTCAACTCCCCCTCCCTCTCTGCTGAGTACATGCAGGTCTTGGGCCTCCTTCGCTGCTCCCTCACCACCTGACGTCTGGAGGAAGAACTCCTCATCTTCTGCCTTGGAACGCTTTGACCCCAAGGCATCAATGTGGACTTCACCAGTTTCCTCAATTCCCCTCTTCTCCTCTTTCTCTTCTTGTCTCTCCGCCCTGGAGGCTGCCTGTCTCCATTCCTGACGAAGGGCTGTCGATTTTTTTTTTTTTCCTGCTTGTCAGATGCTGCCTGACCTGCTGTGCTTTTCCAGCACCACTCTAATCTAGACTGATTTCCAGCATCTGCAGTCCTCACTGTTGCCCTGTTGAGCCGGTGGGCCTGGTTCCACACTAGAGATTCTATGATCTATCTGTTGAAGCTTGCCTTTATTCTGGAATTTTTAGTCACCAATCATCAACTAGGATTGTATGTTTTAACCTCTAAAAACTGCTAACTTTGTTTTTATAAAATGAAATTGTCAGTGTGTTCGTAATATACTGCACAAACCAACGTTTTTGACTGTTATAAAGTTGACCATCGACACACCACTGTTCATTTATAATGACTCTGAAAAATGAATTGCTTTGTTTTTTCACTTAGCAAGAGATGATTAATCTCCAATCCCTAATGAAAAGACTTGTTGGGTGTCAGTCAAGTCTCAGGAAAAATATTTTTACTGACACAATCCAGTGCTCCCATAATAACGTGCTCTTTCATAAACGTTGAACTTTTTTTTTATTTCAAAAAAAACTTGGAAGTGCTCTATAAAATTGTCAATTTGAACTGCAAGTTCCATTGTTATTGGATCTTAAGGATTCATTCCGTTCTCCTTGAACTATAAACTTGAGTTGTCACAAAATCCAGGGATCCACTGATTTCCCTCCCCCATCTCTTGGTTTCCCTGTATATCCTGGGCTTGCTTGGGAACTCTCCCATCAGCATCTAGTTAGGTGAATCTTCCAGCGTGCCTCTAACACATTTCACGGCCATCCTGTATCGTGACTGCAAATCAAAAACATCTCTGGCTTCTGATATTCTCTCCGTTCCTCATCCTGGCAGATTTTCTTGCCTTTCGTCTATTACAGCTGAGATATGATAAAGCTAACACTTCCGGTGTCCCCTTCCATCGCAGTGGCAATGTAACTTGCGTTGTATGGCATGAAATGCAAATTATTTCTTCAGCTCAAAGGACAATATCAAAGTGCATGTGTATGGATATGTTCTGAGGAAGGCTTGGTGGACCCGCAACATTAACTCTTGATTTCTCTCCACAGATGCTGTCAGATCTGCTGTGCTTTTCCAGCAATGTTGTTTTTGCTTCTGATTTTTTCCATCTGGATATTTCAAACCTTAATTTCCAACTGTCTTTTTCTTCGATCTGGAATAGAGTAATTTGTAGCAGTTTGGTTAACTCGCTGGCGTGTGGCGGCGAATATTGACCATTTGTTCAGTTTCTATGCCAGCTATAGTAGGTGATGGAGTGCTTTCTTGCCTCGTACATTATGTGCCACTCAAACTGTCTTGTGGAAGTAAAGGCCCATAACCCCCCTCTGCGTATGGCTGGTAATCATTTCCATCACCTCAACTCCCTTTTTCTCTCTCTGTAGCACATTCCTGCCCAAGGACTCAGTTTTGACCTTTGTCGACAAACATCCCATCTCTGTTGTACATCATGGAAACAAGACCGTTCAGTCTAACTTGTCCATGCCGACCAGATCCTACATTTAATCTGGTCCCATTTGCCAGCACTTGACCCATATCCCTCTAAACTCTCCCTATTTATGTGCCCATCCAGATGCCTTTTAAATGTTGTAATTGCACCAACCTTCACTTCCTCTGGCAGCTCATTCCATACAGGCACCACCCTCTGTGGAAAAAGTTACTCTGGTCTCTTTTTTTTTTAAATCTTTCCCCTCTCCTTAAACCTTTGCCCTCTAGTTTTGGGTGTCCCTTCACGATTTTAAGCCTCTAAGGTCACCCCTCAACCTCTGACACTCCAGGGAAAACAGCCCCAGCCTGTTCAGCCTCTACCTACAGCTCAGAACCTGCCAACCCTGGCAACGTCCTTGTAAAGCTTTTCTGCACCGTGTTTAATCAGATCTTTCCTGTCACAGGGATGTCAGAATTTAACTCCCAAGATATTTGTAAAGGCCTTTCAAATCTTTCTTGTAGGAGATCTACCCCTTTTTATTTTCCCTTCTGCAGTTCTAGGTCAGTCTGAAACTCTTCAAACCCCACTTTCTTCCACAAATCCTATGTTTAAAGTCAATCTCCTGAATCCAAACTGTGCTTTTACAAGAACACGTTGTGTCATTGTGATATGGCAGTGTAACCTGGTGCTTTTCTGCAGTCTCAATTGAACACTGGCTTCTGATATTAGGCCTGTTTCTTTCGATGTTGAAATTCCGGCCTCAATTGCTTGTGCTTTCTTTATTGGCCTGTAAAGGTCAGTTGGACTAGTTTTTTTAATAGTAAAAGTCTGAAAGAGTTTTATGATTTGACTGTCCAAATGATTGTGTTTTTAGGGAAAAAATGGAAAATCCATCCAACTAAACAGATGGGCAAGTAATTCGAATTTCTATTCGATGCAAAACGTGACACTTTTTTAGTGCACATTCAATCCAGCCTTATCTTGGAAGGTTTTAAGTTTGCATCTGGGAAAATAAGGCTGCCTTTGCGATGACTCTTTTAAAGCAGGAAGAGGATGCAATTTGTACCAGTTTTGGAAATTGGTGGAAACGTTTGGGAATGGTGTTAAATATTTTGTTTGGAAATACTGTGAATGTGTAATACTGGGCGTTTAAATGAGTACAAAGTTCATTTCACCTCGGAGGTGAGTGGGTGGGAGCAGCCTCAATCCAAACCACATTCTAAGCTGGTCATGTGCAACCAGTGACCATGTGGCCTCAACATCCGATATGGGACTTGTGCACTTCCAGCTGCTGCTTTATGCTATAGCTCCACTCTGTTTAACTGTTGTTCACTTTCCTCAGCGAGTTGAGCTATTAATCAGAACCTAAATTGCTAAACCAGAGGTGAAATCTAATAACCACACTTGGATACAAGACGGGTAGGGGAGGTTTGTGCTCCTTGATTTAACTCTTCCCATTCGAACTGCGACTGGTCAGGGTTTTCTGTGCTTGCGTTTTATACAATGGTGTTGACTTGATCCAGTTGGCACTGGGTTCATTAAGGCAAAAGTGAGGGCTGCAGATGCCAGAAACCAGAGTTGAGTGGTGCTGGAAAAGCACAGCAGGTCAGGCAGCATCCAAGGAGCAGGAAAATCGACGTTTTGGGCAAAAGCCCTTCAAGCTGGGTTCAATAAGCTAGTTGTGCCCTTTGTGCATTTTGAGCATGATAAATTTCAGGGTAATCAGAGAGGCCCTTTACTAGCTTATTTGGTCTTGTCCCTTGAACCCCTCTTTCTAACCAGATTCTAACATCCAATGTCAAGCTGTGCATAAAGAATAAATCTTCTTTTTTGGTTAGAAGTCATAGCAATCAGAATTTGATTGCATGTGTAAATTTGAATATAGGCTTGCTTGCTGTGCAGATAAACCTGTGCTGCTTCTGAGGAAGGGTCAGTGGAGCTGAAACAACATTTAACTAAGTTCTCTCCACAGATGCTGCTGGACTGGCTGAGCTTTTCCAGCAACTTGTTTGATTTTCAGCATCTGCAGTTCTCTTTTTAAATCGTTGTACTTCACCTTGGGTGATGGCTGTAACAAGGAAGGCAGTAACATAGTTTTACTCATCTTTTTTTTTCTTTCTTTAGGTCCGTACACTTTTTGTCAGTGGCCTTCCTATGGATATTAAACCACGTGAGCTTTACCTTCTCTTTCGACCATTCAAGGTAAGAACTTACAATTATAATTATAATTGCAAGTTGCTTTCTAACTTGGGATATCCAAGATCCGTCCTCTAACTCTGAATTTGAGCAGACTGTTTCTGTGACTTGAGATTAGTGGTGTTTTAGCAGTTAGTAAGAAGTTATGAGCAATTTTGTCTATGGTTGCACTTTGCGCGCATAACTAATCTTATACTCTCGCTATGAGAAAAGGTGGCACGTGTATATTGCCGTTTTCAAATGCCCTTCTGCATTTTTTAAACTGCATTTTTTTGTGTGGGTGGCACGGTGGCTCAGTGGTTAGCACTGCTGCCTCAGCATCAGGGTCCCAGGTTCGATTCTAGCCTTGGGCGACTGTCTGTCTTTGTGGAGTTTGCACGTTTTCCCTGTGTCTGTGTGGGTTTCCTCCGGGTGCTCTGGTTTCCTCCCACAATCCAAAGATGTGCAGGTTAGGTGAATTGGCCGTGCTCAATTGCCCGTAGTGAGAGGTACATTGGTCAGAGGGAGATGGATCTGGGTGGGTTGGTCTTCGGAGGGTCGGTGTGGACTTGATGGACCGAAGGGCCTGTTTCCATGCTATGTGGAATCTAATCTAATCTAAACTCTAATGTGATTGCATATCATGTGCAATGGATAAACCAATACAGAACAGACATAGTTACACACGTGGAAGACCAGAAAGAATACGTATACACAAATACAAACTATCTATAATTACTTTCGAAGTCTTGCCAATAGCCTAGACTACTTGATGTCTCATTTATTTCCTACACTTCTGCATGACTCCTGGGCAGTTCGCAGTATAAAACACTGGGCTAGATGGTCTGTGTAGGTGGCCTAAGCCATTCTGTATTCCTGACCCTTTTTATATCTTGTGCAATGGTCTCTCTCTGCTGTGAGACACCAGTATACTAAAGGCTCATGTATTCAACCCCATCTTCCAGCTCGTGCTGAAGTTTTACTGAAGGGGGAATGGTCATAAAATTATTGATTATGTTTTTTAAAATGCCACCTCATTTTCTTGGTTTAGTGAATTACAAGATAGCAGAGGCAGCGTTCCTGATGCAATGGAAATAAAACTTGCTACTTTTTGTTCCCCTCTCCCTCGGAGCTGTTTTAAGCCGTTGCTCACTGACCTTGTCAGCAGCGGCTCATTGCTTGCACTCTAACCTCCTAGAGGGTTGTGTGTTCTCATTATTAATCCAGGCTTCAGATTGGGACTCATGCTAGCATTCCAGTGCAGGAGTGTTACATTGACTAAAATGCTGTCTCTCAAATGTGTTGATAAATTGAGCCCTTCGGGTAAAAGGCTGGATGCTATCTGTTTTGAAGAGGAATGGGTGTTCTGGTGTCCTGGTTGATGTTAATCCCTAAAAGGTTTTTAACATCTTGCTCTCAGCAAAACAAAAAAGCAACAACCTTTTTGCAATGATGACTACATGACTTACAATCATTACTTTTTTAGTACTTCATTGGCTGCAAAGTACTGTGGTTATAAAAGTTGCTATATAAATGCAGGTTCTTTTTCAAGTCAAGCTTCGTAAATGCACAAATCTGACTGAAGGAAATACACTTCTCAGCAGATTGATTAATTTTAGTTGCAGTTCTACTTTATTATCTTGAGTTCAAGAATTCATAAAATCCCTGCACTGTGTGGTAGCAGGCCACGTGGCCCATAGAGTCCATACCGATCCTCTGATTATCCCACTCCTGTTACCCTATTTGTGTAACACTGTGCACCCTATGGCTAACCCACCCAGCCTACACATCCCTGGGTACTGGGGCAGTTTAGCATGGCCAAGCCACCCAAACCCCCACATCTTTAGACTGTGGGAGGAAACTGGAGCACCCAGAGGAAACCTGTATAGACACTGAGCATGCAAACTCTACACTGTTACCTGAGGATGAAGTCGAACCCAGATCCTGGTGTTGAGGCAGCACTGCTAGCCACTGTGCTGCCAATTTGTATTGATGTCTGTCACTGCTTGATCTGACCTATCTGGGATCAGATGTGTGCTGTGCTGTTACCCACTTGAGCCAGCTGCCACCCATTGTAGGACCTCCTAATGAACAAAACTTTGAACTGCATCCAACAAAGTTGGCATCCTTTTTTAATTGAGGGGGGAATCCTATGATTCCTTGTAATTGAAGGTGTAGTGTCATAGAACCGCATTGAAAACCATAACCAGCTACCTATTTTGTGCAATTAGTCAGTGAATGTTTTGCTTTATGGCTGATGGGAAGTCTGCAGAACACCAAGGTGAATTTATTTTTAAAAATTGTCCGGAATCTCGAGGGCTACACGTTGCAGGAAATCCTGCAGGTGATGCAACTTCCTCCAAAGTTTGAAGAGATGTAGTTGAAAAAGCAGCTAAATGGTGTTTCCTGCACTCCCCGCAAAGGAACAGGAACCTTTTTTGAGCCCTTTGTCCTTCAGAATATTGCTGTTTTTAAAAAAAACACTTCTCCGCGTGTTGCTTAGGTAAGGAACAGCTGCTCCCCCTTAATTGAAGGAGGTTTCGAACTTGGGCATCCTGATGAAAAGCTTATGCTCGAAACGTCAACTCTCCTGCCTGACCTGTGCTTTTCCAGCACTACACTTTTTAACTTCATAGTTGAAGGGTTAGTCACGAAGGGACACAGGTTCAAGGTGGGAGGTTTTAAGGAGGATGTGTTTTTACCCAGTGTGATGTTCTGGAATATGCTGCCCAAGCACATGATAGAGAGTTGCTTCAATACTTTATATTCAAGTCCCTGAATGAATACTTGGCACGCCATAACATTTCAAGGCAGAGGGCCAAGTCTGATTGATGGGATGAGGTTGGAGATCAGGTGTTTGTGTCACTGCAGACTTGATAGGCCAAAAGGCCTCTTGGACACTGTCCTTCTATGAAAGGCATACTCGGAATTCAATATCCTGGCTGACCACCACTCAATTGGTTATGATTGGCTAAAATATGATTTGAAGTTTGAGCCAGAGGTGCTAACCATTTTCTTTAAAAATTGGTGAACTTATGGCTTTTGGTAAGCAATGCCAATTTCGCAACATGACATGGTTTGTAATAAAGAGCATGTTTAATACATGGAGTGCTAATTAGGTGCTGCTTGAATTTAGGTATCTGACAAGTGCTTAAGTCATTTTAAATCTGGCCCGTGGGCTCAGTGCCATCTTAAAGGCGTGTGGTTAGTGGCTTTGAGTGCACCTATCTCTTTTTGAAGATTAGTCCTTACAGCCATGTGGCTGTTTGTCCACGGGCTGCAACAGTTCAAGTAGCAACAGTGCCACAAGGACAACTAGGTTTGAGCCACAAACATAGGCCTGGCCAGGAGCAAATCCCCACCTTGTAACGAAATGCATTACCTAAATGAAATTGTGGAGATTTTTGCCAGAGTATTTAGCATTATCCCTCCACATCTGACTGCTGAGCTGATGCACAGATTAATGCAGAAAGAGTTGGATGGGCCTGGGGGCAACACTGGCTTTGCCGTTGAAGCTGGAATCCATTTCACACGAGTCATCTAGTCAACTTCCCTCTCTTTTTGCCACTTCTCAGCCCAGCTCTGCATCTTACCTATGTCCCTCTGTAACCCACAACATCCTTCAACACTATCCACAACTCTGCCTACCTTTTAATGTCATCCACAAATTTACTAACCCATCCTTCTATGCCCACATCCAGATCATTTATAAAAATGACAAACAGTAGTGGTCCCAAAACAGATCCCTGTGGCACACTACTGGTATCTGAGCACCAGGATGAACATTTCCCATCAACCACCAACCTGTCGTCTTACAGCTAGCCAGTTTCTGATCCAAACTGCTAAATCACCTTCAAGCACAAAACTGTATTTTGTGCTATGTGGAACCTTATCAAAAGCCTTACGGAAGTCCACATACATCACATCAACCGCTTTACCTTCATCTACCTAGTTTGTCACCTTTTCAAAGAACTTTGTAAGGTTGGTGAGGCACGACCTACCCTTCTCAAAACCATGTTGACTATTCTAATCAAATTTATTCCTTTCCAGATGATTATAAATCCAATCACTTATAACCTTATTCCAGCGCCTTACTCAGAACTGAAGTAAGCCTCATTGGCCTATAATTACCAGGGTTGTCCTGGCTCCCCTCAAGGGAACAATATTTACTATCCTTCAGTCTTCTGGCACTAATTCCTTTAGACAATGATGATGTAAAGATAGAAGCCAAAGACTCTGCAATCTCCTCCCTGGCTTCCCAGAGAATCAGGATAAATCCCCTCAAGCCCAGGGGCCTTATCTATTTTCAGATTTTCCAAATTCTGAAACCTTTTTGTCAACCTCAATCCTATCTAACCTTGTAGCCTGTATCTCTGTAATCTCACTAACATTGCCCTTTTCCAATGTGAATACTGATGAAAAGCACTTATTAAGCACTTCCCCTATGTTCCCAGATTCCATACACAACTTCCCACTACTATCTTTGGCCCTAATCTTATTCTAGTCATTCTTTTATTCTTGATTTATACTTGTAGAAGGCCTTAAGGTTTTCTTTGATCCTGTCTGCCAACAAATTCTCATGTCCCATCCTGGCTCTTAGCCCTCTCTCTTTAGAACATTTTTGGCTAACTTAATTCTCAAGGCCCCATCTGAGCCTTCATGTCTCATCATCTCTCAATCCTCTTTCCTTTTGACAACTTCTTTAGTAAACCTATGGCTCCCTCCCTGCCTGAGAATATATACTTATCAAGGACCCGCAGTAGCTGATCCTTGAATGAGCTCCACATTTCAAGTGTCCATCCCCTGCAGTTTCCTTTCCCATCCTATGCATCCTAAGTCTTGCCTAGCTGCATCATAATTGCCTTTCTCCCCCCCCCCACCTGCTGTTATATCTCTTTCCCTGCAGAAGCTCCTTGGATGCTGCCTGAACTGCTGTGCTCTTCCAGCACCAATAATCCAGAATCTGGTTTCCAGCATCTGCAGTCATTGTTTTTACCTAGTTTATACCTATCCCTGTCAATTGCTATTGTCAACATAACTGAATTGTGGTCACTATTGCCAAAGTGCTCACCTACCTCCAAATCTAACACCTAGCTGGGCTCATTTCCCAGTACCAAATCCAATATGGCATCGTCCCTTGGATACTGTAAGCCTCTCCTTATGACTCAAACTTTACATTCCTAACAATCTCTTCTGAACCCCCTCCAGCTTAATAATGTCCTTCCTAGAACAGGGTGTGACTAGAACTGACATGCTACTTCAGAAGAAGCCTCAACATGAAGTCCCAACTCCGATACTCCATTCTGATTTGAAAAAGAACCTTCATTCAGGTCCTAGTCTTCTTCACACTTCAGTTGTGTCCTGTCTGACATGTCAGCTGTATTTTATCTCCGTTAACAATACATTCCTTTAGTTGCAAATGTATGCATTTAAATTAAAGTCTCTGGCCTTATCTGTTGAGGCATTCCAACCTTTTTTGAATATTCTGTCCTTTCATGTCATACATTCTTAATCATTCCCTAATTTGTTGCTTTGCTGTGCTTTGTCTCCCTATATCATATCTATCTTCACTTGACTCTCTAATTTCCCCATGTCCCACTGCTCTCTTATTTGAATTCTCTCTCTAATTCCCTAATTACAGGATTCACCAGAACAGTACAGCTCAGCTATGGACCATTCCTGTGATCCATGGCATGGTGGCTCAGTGGTTAGCACTGCTGTCTCTCAGCATCAGGCACCCAAGTTCAATTCCAGCCTCGGGTGATTGTCTGTGTGGAGTTTGCACGCTCTCCGTGTCTGCGTGGGTTTCCTCTTGGTGCTCTGATTTCCTTCCATAATCCAAAGGTGTGCAGGTCAGGTGAATTGGCAATGCTGAATTGCCCATAGTTTTAGGTGATTAGTCAAGGGTAAATGTAATGGAATGGGTCTGGGTGGGATACTCTTTGGAGGGTCAGTGTGGACTTGTTGGGCCAAATGGCCTGTTATCACACTGTAGGGAATCTAATCATAACTTTACACCAGTAACTGGTGTTCTGTGCCCCAGGAATGAAAGCCCATATCCCCCCCCCCCCCCCCCTCGCCAGTTTGAGTCACAAGCCTATCTCTCTCTATCTGATGTACCCTATGCACGTTTGCTTGTGAGACATAATCCAGAGGTTAGTGCCTTTGTGCTTCTGTAATTTTAATTGACTCCGTAGGTGCTCAGAACACAGCACTTCCTGCCTTCCAGTTCTATGCTGATGGTACCTGCACTGACCACACTGAATCCTCTCCAACCCAGAGATAGTGTTCCAAACTCAGGCATACAATGCAGCCATCTGCATTCTCGCTCTTTGCAGAGATTTGTACCCCTGTCCCTCGCCGTGCAGTTCTCTCCTATCACCACATTCCCATTAACAGCCCCAACTTGATTGGTCTCCTGTACCTTGATGCCTTAGTCAGTTCAATCATCCGCACTCTTTTTTTTTTTTGAGCTATAAACACTGCAAGAGCCTGGAACTTACTGGACGCTGTCAAAGGCTGAAGTTCACTCCACTTACCTTCCTCACTCGGTTGACTCTTTCTCTCCAAATGAGAAGCCCCTAACTTATAAGGGCTGTGACAGCCAACTTCCTCACTCTGCAGCTCAACCTCTGGTGTAGCTGCATTTAAAGCCAAACGTGTTTGCCCTGGAATCCAGAAGCTCCTACATGTTGCAGATGCTGCACGTCACTGCCCAGGGGCTCCCGGTGCATCTCGATAGTCAAAAGTCATGAGAGCCTCCTGTCGGTGGGTGGATAATTTTCATAATCTAACATCTGCAGTGCTGGCTCAGCCTTCTACCATCTGAGGCACAAGGTCTTTGCGAAGACTTCAAACCTAATACCCCACACATTGGTTACAGTGCAGCAGTGTGCCACACAAACCAGCCTTCCATCGATTGACTTCTCACTGTCTTGGGAAGGCATCAAATGTTGTCCTTGACCCCTCCCACCCCAGCTATAGTCTCTTCCACCCTCCTCCATCAGGCAGGAGATGCAAAAGCTTAAAAGTACCAACACATTTGAGAGCCTTTTCTTCCCTGCTGTTGAGACTTCTGAAAGAGCCTCAAGTTTTACATTTCATGTTGAGCTTGCTCTGTGTGAAGTTTGCATGTTCTCCATGTGTCCACATGGGTTTCCTCTAGGTGCTCCAGTTTCCCCCTCATTCCAAAGAGATGCAGGTTAGGAGGATTGACAATGCTGTATTGCCCATTGTGTCCATGGTAGTCTAGATTAGGTGGATAAGTCGTGGGAAATGCAGGGTTAACTGGATAGGGTAAGGGGAGTGGGTCTGGGTGGGATGGTCTTTGGTGGATCAGCGTGAACTCAATGGCCTGCTTCTATGATTGGAGGGTGGGAGAGGGAATGAGGCAGCCCTTTGTTTCAGGAGTGCGTGGGAGGACTCGAAGCATCTCTTTCTTGTTAAAAAAAAAAAATTCTCCAATCAATTGTTTACTGAAAGTTGAAGGTTTTGCTGTGAGTCACTAGAACTGTTGTCCTGGTGTGTGGTAAACACCCTTTCTACTAACTGCACAATCCAGGCCAACCAAGTTTATTAATAAGCTACCAGTGCACAAACAATACACACAGCACTGTAATTTTCCCTTGTAATTATCTGCTGTATTTCTGCAGTAGCAATGCAGGTTCAGGTACGTTGGTACAGAATTGGGCTTAGTACAGCTTTAATGGATAGCTTAGCAAATATATTTCTGTACACTATTGAAAGCTTGTGCTGCTCCGTGCAACATTCAAAGGAAAGTGAACTTTGCAGGTAAAAGCAATAACTGCTCCCAACACAGCATTCCAGTTAAATTAACTGCTTTGCTTCAAATTGCATTTAATACTTGACTTGCGTAATCTTCATTACTAATGGATCTCTTGTGTTCTGCTGTAAAATGCTGTTTTTAAGCTGATCCTGGTTGCCTTTCACAGCCGCAGAACTTTACATCGTTCTGAAAGCACTCGAATACTAGTTTCTGTTGTCATACGGCAGTCAATGGGTGAATACTTGAGGTAAAGTTGCTATAGCCCCAGTGGATTGTAGGGGTGTTTCTCTCTCGTTAGAGAGACAGCTATTGGTGAGGGTCACCACACCTCCGACAATGAGTGAGGTTGAGAAGGCACTGTTTCCATGGTGACCTCAGTGTGGGAATCGAACCCACTGCTATAGGTGTCACTCCACCTTGCAAACCAGTCAACTGACCCTGATAGCAATGTGGTATGATCAATACTGCTTGTGATTTGTTGAGATGTTTGACCAGGATGCCAGACAGAATTCTCTCTCCCTTGTTCTTCCAACAGTGACTTGGGATCTTCTGTATCTGCTTGCTTTAGGGGCAACAGTGGCATTGCGGTAACATCATTGGATACAGAATTGGCTGGCCCATAGACAGGGCAATAGTTGATGGAAAGTATCCAGCCTGAAGCTTGGTGACCCGTGGTGTTCCACAGGGATCATATCTGGGACCTCCGCTCTTCGTGATTTTTGATAAATGACTTAGATGAAGTGGAAGTGTGGGTTAGTAAGTTTGCTGATGACATGAAGGTTGGTGGAGTTCTGGATAGTGTGGAGGGCTGTTCTCAGTTGCAACAGGACATTGACAGGATGCAGAGCTGGGTTGAGAAGTGGCAAGTGGAGTTCAATCTGGAAAAGTGTGAAGTGATTCATTTTGGAAGATCGAATTTGAATGCAGATTACAGGGTTATAGGGAGGATTCTGACCGTGTGGAGCAGCAGAGAGCTCTTGGATCCACGTCCATAGATCCCTCAAAGTTGTCACTCAAGCTGATAGAGCTGTTAAGGTGTTTGGTACATTGGCGTTCATTAGCAGGGAATTGAGTTTTAAGGGCTGCAAGGTTATGCTGCAGCTCTATAAAGCCCTGGCCAGACCACACTTGGAATATTGTTCCGTTCTGGTCTCATTATAGGAATAATATGGAAGCTTTAGAGCGGCTGCAGAGGAAATTGTCCAGAATGCTGCCTGGACTGGAGAGCATGCCTTAAAGGTTGAGAGAGCTAGAGTTTTTCTCATTGGAGTGAAGGATGAGAGGTGATTTGATAGAGGTGTACAATGTAATGAGAGGCATAGATAGGGTGGCTACTCAGACTTTTTTCCTCAGGGTGGAAATGTCTATCATGAGGGGGCATAATTTTAAGGTGATTGGAGGAAGGTTATGGAGAGATGTCAGAGGTAGGTTCTTTACACAGTGGTGGGTATGTGGAATGTACTACCAGCAGTGGAGACATTTAAATTACTTTTGGATAGGCACATGGGAGATTGTACTATGAACAGTACCTATGGTTAGTCTGATCTTAGGATAAAAGGCTGGCACAACATAGAAGGCCAAAGAGCCTATACTGTGCTGTACTGTCCAACTTGATTTCCACTTTATCAAATGAACATCTCCTTTGACCTTCCCCTTCTCACCTTAAATACATGCCTCCTAGTATTAGACACTTCAACTCTGGTGGGGGGTGGGGAGAGGTGGGGAGAGATTCTGACCATCAACTGTATCTCTGCACTCCTTTGACCTTCCCCTTCTCACCTTAAATACATGCCTCCTAGTATTAGACACTTCAACTCTGGTGGGGGGGTGGGGAGAGGTGGGGAGAGATTCTGACCATCAACTGTATCTCTGCACCTTTTTATGTATCATTTTACAGATGTCTACCAAGTCTCCCCCCTGCCTCTGCTGCTCCAGAGAAGAAAACTCCTGTTTGTCCTCCCTTTGCCTTCCCTTACTTACTTTCTCCACAACCACCTGATGGAGCAATGCTCCAACTGCTTGTGCTTCCAAATAAACCTGTTGGACTATAACCTGGTGTTGTGATATTTAACTGTCCATCCCAGTCCAACACTGGCGTCTCCAAATCCTTACTTTCTGAAGTAGCCTTGTCTCTTTAGGCATCAGAAATCTGCTATTGCGTGATTTTGGAGTTTCTTTATTTAACCTCCTGACACTTAATTGCTGGAGAAATTCAGTGGGTCTGGCAGCACCTGTGAAGAGAAAGTAGTGTTTGTGTTTCAGGGCCAGTGACCCTCCTCCTGAAGTTGTTTCTTCAGTAATTGCTGTTTTTATTTCAGATTTCCAGCATCTGTAGCACTGTTTTATTTTGTAACATTGACTTAAGTTGTGTTCAACTGGTGGTTACCTCACTCTATTATTGAGAAGTACTAGCGCTCATTGTTGTGACTTGTTTAATTCCATTAATGTCTTTTTAACCCCCCCCAACAGGGATATGAAGGTTCACTGATCAAGCTAACATCAAAACAGGTAAACCTTTTTTTTTACTATTAGCAACCGAGATATGGAATGTTTTGCATGCCCAATATCTTTTTAGGATTTGAAAATACATTTTAAATCCGAATCGAATCATTATGTTCTGGAATGAGTTGTCGCTATCTTGTATTAAATCTCTAGGAGAAGTAACCTCAATGAGACTGGATGCTTTATTGTAGCGTAATGTATCATTCCAAGTTAATCTTTATTGCATTTTAAGGGGCTATTTTGTTTGTGGAAAACACATTACACCACTGTCCCCAGTCCAAGTTTTCCCTCCCTTTCCAGTTTTTGGAAAGGGATGGAAGATTTCTGGTAAGCAACAAAAACAGAAGTAGCTGATTAAAGCTCGGCAGGTCTGGCAGCATCTGTGGAGAGAAAGCAACGTTAATATTTGGGTCTGGTGAACCTTCCTCAAAACTGGTCACTAGACCCAAAATGTTGATTTCTCTCTGCAGATGTTGCCAGACCTGCTGAGCCTTTCCAGCCATTTCTGATTTCCATCAACTGCTGTTCTTTAAAAATTTTTTTTTTGGTAAGTGGATGGCTTATACAGGAAACTTACTCATCCCAAAACACATCCAGGGGTTAACAAATATAGAGACTGCCAACAGAAATGAGTGGAGGTGTAACATAAGGTGGGGCAAGTTCATCTGTTTATAGACCAGCATTGTTGAGTTGGAGATGCCAGTGTAAATTTTAAGATATATTTTTTGGAACATTGTGGTTTGGTGGGTTAATATTGCACAAACTGGCAATTTGTGGGAAGGAACTGTAGCTGTGTGGTTCATTGTTTGGACAGCCTTACAAATGTAAGAGAATTTTTCACCAGGTTCAGCCATTTGCTGTTTCACTGAATATTTCGCTATAATGTACATCTTATACCCTAATAAAACAATGTGACAATTAAATGCTTGAAAGTGCCCTTAATGTTACTACTAAGCTGAATTAGAGCAATTTAAGTATCTCTTAAATTTGCTTAAAGTTGAATTTCACAATATTCGAACTAAAATTACACTTGTTCTCAACAGTCATAAACTGTTGATTGTACCTTTTTGACAGCACCAATATGCCAGTGGATTGTATTTTTATCTAACATGGTTCATTGAATGTAGTTTACCCTTTTGATGTTAAAAATCTAAAGCTAAATGCTTTTTTAAAAGCATATCTTAGTAATTTCTTTTGATGTGATTACTCTAGGTTTTAACTGTACTGGGACTCCACTTAGGTGTAGTGTGGTACTTAAAAGTTAATGAATGTGTGACCTTTCTTTGACCCCAGAAATCCACAGGGGGTCTCTGCCACTCATTTACGATCCTGGTGAATTGAGCAATTAGGCAACAGAACTGCACACGTTTAGGAACCTGGAAATTATTTCTTGAGTTTACATTCTTGAATGTTGGGCATTGACTGACTAGTTTACAGCAGAGAGCTGTGTACTGAACCAGTCAGTTGTGTAACTGGGCAGGTAGAGTTAATGGCCTGGAGTTTCTGCTAGACTCTGCTAATTCTTTTGCCACAGTTTGACCAAACTCAGCACCAAAGGTTTGGGGGATGGGGAGAACTGAGAGGGGAGGAGAGGAAGTCAGTGACTGTTGAATTAGTGAGCAAGTCTAGTTTTTCAATGCCATTTGCATCGGTCTGCCTTCAAACTGCTAGAAATAACTAAACTCTCTCCTCTCTCTCACACCCCTATGCCTCCAGCTGGGGTTTCAGAGCACATATCACTAATATTGTGCAGTCTGAGATAGCATCGTTAATAGAGAGCTGGTATAAGACATGGAGGCTCATTAACCTTGTGTAGATCTAGTTTGTATGTAGCATCTGTGTGAATAAAGGTATGTTTTTAAAACAGACTGCCAACAGGAGGTGTAACATAAAGTGGGGCAAGTTCACCCAGAGGTTTATGGACAAGGATTATTGAGTTTGAGGCACCAGTGTAGATTTTTAAAGGTGTATTAGGGCATTGTAGTTTAGGGGTTAATATCCCACAAGTTGGGAACTTTTGGGAAGAAGCGGTAGATGTGTGGTTCAGTGTTTGAACAGCTTTGCAAATCTAAGAACTTTTGACCAGGTTCAGCCATTTGCTGTTCCTGCAGTAAACTAGCTTACTGCAAAATCACTAAGATGGAAGATTTTTGCGCCCACTTCCAACCGGGGTCTCTCTCTGAGGAAGGGATCTAGCCCCAGACTGAACCATCATTTGAGGTTTCCTCTGTTTTGAGAATCTTTTAAGGAGTCTCTTTTCAAAAGCAAAAGCGGTTTCTGATGCCAGGACATCGTATTAGTACCTGAAAGGGTTAAATGAATCATGAGCTCCACCCATCAGGGTGTAAAGAGCAGTTCTTGGGAGGAGCTACATTTTCTGGATTAAGTGTAGTGTAAGTGTCTATTCTGGGATCTCAGGCAGCAGTTAAGCACCTTGTCATGAACCTTTTCTTGTTTAACACCGTCGTGGCCTGCTTCTGTGTTTGTGTGACTATCGTTCCCCCTTTGATATCAGTAACTTGGATAAATACTGATAAACAGTATTGGTAGCTTTGAATCTGCCTGAGGCTTCTCAGATGGTACTGATATGTACAAGAGTGCCTACTGTTAGGGCTTTGGAAGTGTTAATCCTTTGAGTGCAGTGAGCATCACTCACTAGTGTTGAGGTGGTGGTAGGATTTGGGGAAGGTGATGGCCTAGTGGTGTTATCGCTTGACTATTAATCTAGATACCCAAGTTCAAATCCCATCTTGCCAAGATGGTGGCATTTAAATTCAGCAAAGTATCTGGGGGAAAAGCTCACCTGGATTCACTAATGCTCTTTAGGGAAGGAAATTTGCCACCCTTACCTGTCTGGTCTACATGGGACTCCAGATTCTCCGCAATATTGAGACTCCTTGGGATAATCACATGGCTAATGAATGCTGGGCTGGCCAATGACTTCACTGTCCCATGAACTCATCCCTTTTTTTAAAAAAAAAGCGTGAGATTGAGAGGCATTCCTGAATCTGGATCCTCCAAACAGTTTGTAATGTAAAGACTGACCTTTGTAACCTGTAAGTCGTTGCAGAGATGCAATAAACTGCATCCTGCTTACTTGCCAAGACTACTTGTTAGATCAGAAGGGGATGCCTTCACACACACCTAAATAACACTTCAATACACAAGGCACCTTTTTTACCTGTTAAAGTTGCTATATACAGAGGTAACGTTCAAATAGTTCTGTGGTGATCACTTATTGTTTGCTTTCTTCGTTCATTGGATGAGGGAGTCACTGGCTAGGCTAGCATTTATTGCCCATCCCTAATTGCCCAGAGGGTGGTTAAGGGTCAACTACATTGCTGTGGGTCTGGAGTCACATAGGCCAGACCAGGTAAGGATGGCAGTTTCCATCCCTAACGGGCATTAGTGAACCCAGTTGGGGGTTTTCCAACAATCGACAATGGATTATGGTTGTTGGACTCTTAATTCCAGATTTTTGTTGAATTCCGGTTCCACCGTCTGCTGTGGTGAGATTTGAAGCTGGGACTCCAGAATATGATCTGAGTCTCTGGATTAACAAACCAACGATAATACCACTAGGCCATCGCCTCCCCATGTTTGTGAACTAATCATCTTGGGCCAGAGCTCCAATTAAAAATACTTGTTTGGGGGGGGGGTTAATCCCACATTCAGCTGTATCTCACTGCAATCACTTTTTAAATAATACCTAGGAATATTTTTGTTTCAAAATCCCTTGAATTGCATTCTGGATTTAATCTAGTTGCATCTCGTCACTGAAGGTGAGGAGTAGAAATCTGTAAGTTAACACAGTCAATGCTTTAAATCGTTCTTTTGACCTGTTTCTATAGAGAATGACTGAATAATGTATTAAAATTTGGAATATGTCCTTGTTTTGAGGGGCTTTCATTTGGCGATTTTAATAGCAATTAGCAATGTTGGATTGCTCAACATTATAAAATTTGTGGCTGTCGTTTTCAATGGCAAGGAATATACACTCCATCTCGAAGTTCGAAAGCACTTTTTTTATTGTAGGAATTTGATTCTTTTTCCACGTTGAATGCAAAGCAACTATTGCATTTCGTATGGACTGCAGTGGTACAGGAAGGCAGCTCCCCTTCTATAGGGCAACTAGGGGAGAGCAATAAGTACTGGTTCAGCCAGTGACATCCACACCCCTTGGGTGAATAAAGACATCTACTGGCTGACCTTTTGGGCTCATGTTTCCAAGTAGTGCACTGGCAGTTTTGCACTGTAATATTGGCAAAGATTGTGTGCAAATGATTTTGGTGCCAACCTTGCCCTATTTTGCCTTTAGTGCCACCAGCCACTGCTCTATAGCACTTTAGAATTGCTAGGGACAAAGACTGACAAAAAGCATCAGGAAACACTGTTGCCCTGAAGGGAGAAGTTGAGATTCATCCACATTTAAACGCTGGTTACTTTGCCTTCACCTATGCAAGTGGAAATGTTTTTTTTTTAAAAATGCTTTGAACTGGAGGAAGTAAGGGACTTTATTTTCTAAGTCATCTGATGAAGGAGTGATGCTCCGAAAGCTAGTGTGCTTCCAATTAAACCTGTTGGACTATAACCTGGTGTTGTGTGATTTTTAACTTTGTACACCCCAGTCCAACACCAGCATCTCCAAATCAGAAGTAATGTTGGCAGTGTTCAGGTCAGCTACCTCGCTGTTCTAACTTTTCCGTTTAATTTCTGACTTCAAGCTTCTGCATTGTTTTGGTTTGTCTTTTTTTAAACATCCATCTAATGGGACAGAGTGTGACTAGCTCATTTTATTTTCTGACCAGGATAAGCTCTATTGAAGACAGCAAGTTTCACATTGACAGTCTAAATTGAGTCTTCCTTGCTCCAGTATCTGACTCCAATATCAAATTCTGCAAACTGATTGATTGCTAAAGTAGCTAGGATCCAGTAAGTGAGGCAAAACGTGTACTGAGCAAATTGCAGCATTGTGTTCTGAAACCTAATTTGCTCTTTCTAAATTTCTAGAAGTGGTGCTTGATTCTGAGTAAGACTGCTCAATCTCCGAACAACAGAGGATGTTATCATTTCTTTGCACAGGCCGGTGCTAACTTTCTATCCAACAGAAATCTCCGGTTTGTTCAGAGAACGGAGTTGCTGTTTGGGACAGCACCTGTTTGCTGCTGTGAAACACTGTTTCTTTGTATAAGTCTGTCACGAGTCTTAAACCATTGCTTATTTATAATTTTGAAGTAATGGTCCACTTTCCTTCTGGATTCTTTCTATTGCAAAAAAGATCAGTCAAATTGACGTAAAATCTACTGAAGGAGCTGTACAAGAAATTGGAACTTGTTAAATGAGCAGTTATTTTCTGAACCAAACAAGACTCCTGTTTCACCCTCTTGGTGTCCTATGATGGACTACTCCTAATTAGGAGGAAGCATCGAGTTGGTACAAATTGCTAACAATCTTGCTTTACAGCCTTTAAGGTACAGAGCCAGTAAAGCAGCTAAGGGATGTATCCAAGCGCTGGTTTTACTTCTGGTAGAAATACTGGGTCAAAACCCCTCCATTTTGATAAATGCGCCAACTTGCATAAAGGTCTTGTGTGACCCAAATGACTGACAATGAAGGATTTAAATACCAGAGCAGGGACATCTTGCCTCAAGGGGCCTCTGAGATGACACCTGGTGTGCAGTCTTGATGTCTTTTATCTGAGGAAGGATATTCTGATTCTTGGAGGAAGTGCAGCCATGTTTTACGAGACTGATTCGCAAGATGGCAGGACTGAGCTATGAAGAGACTAAGTCAGTTAAGACTGTTCACTGGCGTTTACAATGTTGGGGATCTCAAACCTGTAAAGTTCCAGCAGGACTAGACAGGGGTTCTCATTGACTGGAGAGTCTGGAGCTAGGCATCGCAGTCTAAGGATGTCAACAATTTTGAACAGATGTCGAGAAACTTCTTCCAGAGCCTTTGGAATTATCAGCCAACAGTTGAGGTCAAAACAGAGAATTCAATGAGAGGTATAGTTTTTCCAGAGCTAAAGGGATTAATGGGTATGGGGTGAAAGCAGGAACAGGGCTCTGAGCTGGATGTTCGGTGCATGATATCACAAGGTGGAGCAGGCTTGAAGGTCTGAGTGACCTCCTATTTCTACATCTGAATCCTTCCCTAATCAGATGTGCAAGAGCAGCTATTTTTTCCTTTGAGTTTGAAATGTGAAAATTCTAGCCTTGCAAACTAGCTACATCAGGCTGCTTGATTTAAATTAAGTTCCATTGCATTGAACACTTTTAAAAACATAGTATTTTCCCGATTCTTCAGTTTCTGGAATAACCTTGTCCTGGCCATAAACAGCAAAAGGTCTTTTTTGTGATTTGCTACAACAACACTATCTCTAATTCACGAAAACAATCCATTGTTTTGTACCAGAAATGGAATCTCACTTAATATTTCTCAATGGAAAAGTACATCTGTCTTTTGGAAATATTGATCAAGAATAATTTGCTAGAATAGATTTTTCATTTGAAGAAACCGCAAGCACTACTGTAACTTAGTCAATGATTTGCTCTATTTTGATTTGTTTAATTGCATTTTTTGAAATCGTGCCTGGCTTCAAGTGAATGCGAACATATCTCATCAGCTGATGAATTTTTCTGGTTTTAATGTGCACACAAAAGCTTAACCTGGCTGCCAAATGAAGTGTTTAAAATTTGAATCATTCCTGGTTTAGGGACATTGGAATTTCTTAGTTCTAGAAATGAGGAGGCCCTTGGCCCTCAAGTCTGCTCCATCTGTCAATAGGATTATGGCTGATCTGATTATTCCTCATGTCCCCTCTTTCCAGCTTTTTCCTAGAATTCTTGGTTCCCTGACTGATCAAGTATCTATCCATCTCAGCCCTAAATGCACATGAGGGCTCTGCCCCTACCACTTTCTGCAGAGAGAAGTTTCAAAGGCAGTCGCTTCTCCAAAGAAATTCCTTCCCATCTCTGTCTTAAATTGGCTCCTCTTTAATTTTGAAACTGTACCCTCTGGTTCTGGACTCTATCCCATGAAGGAAAACACCCTCTCAGTATTTACCCTGTCAATGCCTCATGAATTCTATTCTAAACTCCACAGAAGAGTCCGAACATGTTAGCTTTAGCTCATAGTCTCTCCCATACCTAGTGAACCTTCTCTGACCTGCCTCCAATTGAATAATATCATAAATTTTAAAATAAAAAGGGCCAAAACTGTTCGCAGTACTCCCAGATGTCCGTCACTGAGCCAAGAATGTCAACATTTTTCAGTATGTTTGTGACATTCCTGCTCTTAGTGATTTATTTTTTTGCTTATAAAATATTTATACACTACTCTTGGCCCTACAGTGATGCTTCAGTGTAAAAGTAGGTTCTTCAAATTCCGGCCTTTGAACCTTACAACTCCCAGGCAAGATGACTGCTGTGGCTAAGTCAATTCGCTTCTGAATCTGGACCTAATCTTGCAGCCTTGATGCATTTAAATTGCTTGCTATTGTCAGGGCATCAATGTATTTTTCTCTCTGGAATGCTAGAACTAGAATTGATCCAAGTGCCTCCTGGCCACCACTTGTTTAAATTGGTGGACTGAATTGAAATTGAAGCATAAAAGCCAACTTGTAGTTGATTAAACTATAGTAACATGCCTGAGGTTGAATTGATTTAGCTGAACTGCTGTTACCAAATGAGCCAGGCAAGCAATCTACAAACACAAATCTGTTTCTACTGCAAGGTTGTTAACTAATTACTTAGTTGACTGACTAGCACATGTTCAGTAACTAGTGTTGGATTGGTTTTTAAGTTGTGCTGTCATCTTCTCTCTTTGATTCTGGATGATTATTCACCCTGCAGTATTTTTCTGGCAAATTTGGATTCGTGCTGAAGTTGTGCCTGTGAAGTGTCAATCTCTCCGACCACTGTGACTTCATATCATTATAACTGTCTGTTCTGCTCTAACACAGTAGTTGTGTTCTCATGCAATCCTGTTATAAGAAAATTGTGCAATGGCAGCACATTGTAAACTAATGGGGCCAGAATTGCATTATAATCAATACGTACGTGCTTTAAAGTTCACGTGTTGAGAACCACGTCCCCAGTTTGTCAAACTTTAGTGGATTTGCATTCACAAAATGTGCATTATATAGCAGAATGACCTGTACCTGTCATCAAACTCCAATGGTGGTTCTCCAAGTCTTGCCCCTATGCTGTTCATGCCAGGTAGGGTGTAACAGTGCAGATAATCAATGCTGATCCACTGTCATAGCAGTGATCTGGGAAGGGCTGAAGTTAAGATGGCTTCCTTGGAGTACTGTACTGTGCCAACTTATGGTTCGCAAAGTTCCTCTCCTTGTCCATCTTAACCACCTTGCTTAGGCTCCATTATTTTGAGGGTAAAAGTGACAATGAGCTCTAAATTGCAACCTGAGCAGTGAACAACTTGAGCATGATCAATGAGATAAAAGGTAATCGTGGTTCAAAGATTGGTGTAGGAGAAACTGGTTCAAGTTCATGGGACGTTCCCACTAGGACTGGGGGAGGAGGGGGATGTTCTGATGGGATGGGCTGCACCTGAGTTATGCTGGGGCCAGAGTTCGGTGAACTGTAGGGCTTTAAACTAAATAATAGGGGGAGGGGCTTCAGGTGCAGGGAACAAGTTACCGAGTTTGATAGCTCTTGAAACTGAGCCAGTGTTAAGACAGATTCTTAACTTCTGCCATAGTCTAAGTTCAGGGACAACTGAGAAGGGGAGCAGTCAAAGCAGGATTGAGGGTGTTGTACCTAAAATGCATGCAATATGTGAAACAAGGTAAATGAGCTTGTGGCACAGATTTCAATTGGAAAATATGATGTTGTGGGTATCATAGAGAGATATGGCTGCAAAGGGATCAAAGCTGGGAACTAGGTATCCATGGATACGTGTCCTATCAAAAGGGTAGGCTGATGGGTAGAGAGGCCAGGATTGCCTTATTTATAGGTAGTGGGATTAAATCCATATCGAGAAGTGATGTAGAGTTGGAAGGCATAGAAGCTGTGTGTGGGTGGAGTGGGCTGGGGACGGGACGGGGAGGAAAACTTCCCGATGGGTGTTCTGTACATGCCTCTGAGCAGTAATCACGGTGTGGGAAAGAAAATAAATCAGTTAGAAAAGGCATGCCAAGAAAGGTACTATTCCAATAATCCTGGGGGTCTTTGATACCTAGATACACTACGCATTGGATTTTCCCCCAGTGTATCTCAAGGAATTTCTGGCTTGTCATCAAGATAGGTTTTTGTGGTTGAGCCAGCTAGGCAATGAATGCACATCAAATCCAGAATAATGAGGCAGACTTATGGAGCTTAGTGAAGGAACCCCGAAGGGGGCAGTGACCCCAACATATAACTCGCTCCACAGTTTGACGGAGAAGCTGGATTCAGGTGTAACAGTATTACAGGTGTGTAAAAAAAAAAAAGTGAGGGAGGAGCTGGTTAGTCTGTACAGCTCATTGCTGCAGCAAGCTGTGGAGCCAAGTCACTGAGTGTATTTAAGACTGAGCTTATTGATTAGTAGGGGGATCAAGGGTTATGGGGACAAGGCATATCAGCCATGTTCAAATATTGGAGTACACTCAATGGGCTGAATGGCCTATTTTTGTTCCTGTCTTGTTCTTATGATCTGCAATTGCTCTTTCTGCTGCAAAAGAGGAGCTGAGGCCTGGGGGAGATCAACCATGATCTGACAACATGGCAGGATGGGATCGTGGGGCTGAATGGCCTCCATCTCCTGGTTCTTAGGAAATTTTTCTTATGGGCTCTGCTTTATTTGCCAACATTTGATTGGGCTATTGTTTCTTCAAATGGGAAATATTAGAACCTAGATCCCACAGAATATTATAGGTAAGTTTTCAAAGTGGTAGAAATGCTGGAGTCAAGGAAGAGGTGGTGGAGAAAGAAACTGTTCTGTTCTAAATTGGCTGACCTTTCGCCAGAACACACTTTTTGGCATCTTTGACTAGAAATATTTAACTCTATTCACTCCCCGCAGATGCAGTTACACTTGTACTTTCTGGTTTGAATTGCCAATTTTTGGTGCCTTCAGTATGTGGCTTTTGTATTATGGGTATTTGCTCTCAATGTCACATGTACCTTTCATTGCTACCCATAAGGCACTTCTTTCAAGGACTTTTTTTACTGCAGACTCTTGAAGGTTTGCCTTCAAGGTCTTAAGCATGTTGGGTAGGAGACGCAGGGTAATCCTTTCAATAAACAAATAGAAATAGCTGCAGCAACTCAGCAGGTCTGGCGCTATCTTGTTTTGAAATCTGATTCACATAAAGGATCTTGCTTTCAAATGACTGTTTGTTTGGGGACTCTTGTAGTGCAGTGGTTAGCTGGCCTAGAAGAGCTGGGATCAAACCTTACCCGCTCTAGAGGTGAGTTGCAGCATTTCTGAACAGGATGTTAACGGAATTAAAGTGACTGTTCAGGGTGGCATCAGAAGTGCTTGTTGGAAATCTAACCACTCTAGTTTTTGAAGACTGGTGAGTTAAATTAACATCTTCCGTGCAAAACATCGGAGGTACAGATTGAAAGGCACGTCACCATTGAAATAATGATCTCCTTCTATGGGGTTTGGTTGCTAAACAAATACAGATCCTTTTTGGCTTCATATCCTTATGACTGCAGTTAGCTTGTACCCTACCCAGAATAATTGACACTGCCAGTAAATTAATGTGAGAATTTCCAAATTATACTGTTCAGCAACTTTGTAAACCATGTCCAGCACTTGCATGTTAACATAGTCCATGACTGGGCTTGGTTTGATTCATAGTGGCGAGTATACAATTGAACAAAATGGTCTAAACCCCGGTGCAAATATTCATTTATTTTTAAAACCACACAACAAAGCAATTAGCACCAAAGAATAACAATCCAGCAGTATTCTTTCAATGATTAATGTTCACAAATCTCTCCAGTGAAGTCATCAGTTGCCTGATTTGTTAATTGTGTAATGGCTGTTTCGAGCAGTCTGGGAATTTGGAAAAGATTTTCTCACGTCTTGACCAGCTAATGTTGCCAAATGTCACAAGCCTTTGTATTGACTACATCCTCCTTCCATTCCCACTTTATAGACGATATTGAAAGCATCACACTTGCTAAAATACTAAAGGGGATGGTGGTATTAATAGAAATCCTTGTCTGCAGAAAGGGACGTCATTAAGAGGAGTGAAGAAGCAGTGTTTAATTATTTGTAAAGCTTTTGATGGCCTGTGGGTGTTTCTACAGTAAATTTGGGTAGTAGGAGAAGTTCTGCTTAAATAGAGAGCCAGTAGAAGAACTAAGAAACAAACCTGATTTGATCCATAGATGTTTGGGACCAACCCCTCCTCAATATATTTTACTGTAGCCTAGACCCAATATTACCTTATTTTAAAGGGAAATGTGAAGTGCCTGTTCCTGATGTGATGTGACTGGTCAAACACAATTTATGTAAACACTGTAGTTAAAATGCAACCAAAACAAAAGAATTTAGAATAACTAGCTATTGGAAAACTAAACAGAATAGTACAGTACCTGTTACTAATTAGCTGTTCCAATACAGTAACATCCCATAAACACTCCCCTTTGGGGTAAAGTCAAACTCTGACACAGGTTTTCTCATAGTTTTCCAATTCAGGAGGGAAAAATCATTCCGAGAGCATAGCAGTCAGGAAACATTCGCTGAAGCTTCCAAATCTTTGAGACCCCAAAGTCTTCTGTTTGAATCCTAACCTAAAAAGTGTTTTTAAAAAACTAGAAAGCCTGGTGAGAGCTGGCCCCACCCAGACTGCTTCCAGTGTTCCAAATTAGAGAAGCTTTGGGGGGTTTTAATTTCTTTACTTAGACAGCTCTCTGCCTCTGCCTTACAACCTCTCTCCAAAACAAAAAGGGCAAAATAACATCTTAAAGTGACAGCAAATAAATATTGGGCACCTAGGCAATAAGACAATTGGTACTCACAAGTGGTAGGATGTTCTTCTATTTTATCTAATTTTCCAGGTTTGAATCCTTTGGTTGTGTAAAATCCCTTTCTTTTGGTGAGATCTCCTAAACTTTCAAGATACCTTTTAAGACCTGGCTTGCCTTGACCATGTATCTTAAAGTAAGCCCCCAACTGAACATAGGACAATTCGTTTGGGGAGCTAGATGGCTACAAAAAAAAGCAAAGTCTAATTATTTAGAATGGGGAATGTTGAGCCACAAGATTGCTTGGATCATGTCACTGTCTGCATAACTATTTTGGAAATATGGAATTTGGCAGTAACATTGACAATTGTTCATCTACATAAAATTGTTTTAATTGGTGTAAAGGAAGATTTGGAAAAAAGTGCAGGAAGACTTAATTGGATGAGTGACCAACCAACAGATCAAACTAGAGCTCTGTAATTGCGAATGGTGATGGATACTTTTGAAAAACCAGACCAAGAGGGTCATTAACCTCACCATCTTTCTGTACAGCCCACTACAAGTGCAAAAGGTGAGGTTGAAGCCTTTATAAATATTTTGTGCCGTGTGGGGTTCGGATGATTTGTCTTCAGTCTGTCTCTCTCGAGCTAGTGTTGATTTTCAGGACATATATGGTTGAGCCCATGATCCTCAAAGCCTTGTTATGCCTAAATGAAATGCTGAAGACTTGCGCTCGAGAGCTAACTGTGCTAGTAAGCTGGTCAAGTATAGCTAGAATCTAATATTGCAAAATTGCCCGTTCTAAATAATGGGAAATAAACAGATTTCCCCCTACCACCATGAAAGATAAACTGTAGATTTGCCTGCAAGCTGCACACTGTCCTGATTTGGTGCAGCAACATTGGCCCCTTCAGTATCTCGGTCAGAGTTTTGGAAATCCCTCTTAATAGCAATATGGGGTCCCTAATGCAGGGCCTTCAGTTCAGGCAGGCTCACTGCACCACTTTGTGAGGGCTATTAAGGGTGGACAAGAAATGGTGCTCTTATCAGCAATGCCCATGGAGTTTTTGTTTTGTTTTATGCTTGTTTTTGTTTGTATTCAGCTAGCACCATTTGGCTGTATGCTGACCAAAGGCAGTAGCATTCTGACCGTGTTTGCTTGGTTTGCATCTCCTGGGCTTGGAGCAATCAGCCGACTATGTAGTCAATAGGGAAAGAGTCACTGCCAGTAGAACAGTCAGCAGGGATTGATGTCATTTTGACATGCTGTTTTCCTAATCCTGAATATTATTGACAGTAAAGTTAAAGCCACATGTCTGAGCTTTGGGTACCTACACACACACACTCACACCTAGAAAAAGGAATGGGAGTTTGATCAAAATGGAAGAGCTGACCCATGTGAGCTCCTGGATGGTTTGAGCAAGGCCTTCAGCCTGTCAGCAGGAGACTGTCCACTGGTCCTAGGGGTAAAGTCATGGTCTTCCCTTCTGCTTAAATTCAGCTGGATGTTCAAGTCTTGCTCTGTAAAGGTCACTGTGAGCTGCTGTCTTAGTCCATTATGTGGTATGCCTATAATGCTGTCCAAAGGAAGTTTGAGAAGCCATCACTTTGGTCAAGTTTTGATTCATTTTGCCAAATAATTGGAACAAGTGAATGGCCACTGAGCAAACTGGTGTTTGTCCTGTCTTAAAGAACATTTGTTCACTTCAGGAGATATTAAAAGGACTTGCCTTAACTCCGTAATCTTTGGTTTTATGTCTCTATGGGTTCTTCTGTTCTGGTTGGTGTTAGGACATTACTTCCTGAGATCCTAACCATGTGCAAAGCTCTTACACTGGCTTAGCTCTTTTTTCACTTTTCTCCATCCCATGTGGATCAATGAAATAATCTGTAGATGGGATGTAAAACAGTATCTTTTTCCTTGCACTGTTCAATCATCTTATGATCTTTGGTATGAACTGTTTGTACTGCACACCTTTTCACTTTACTTAAGTACGTGACAATAATACATCAAGTTAAGTAATGATTCTGGACTAACTTCTCCAGTTGGGGAGAGAGAGCAAGATGCAAGTCATTTGCTCTGACAAAGATGTGAACTGGAGTTGACTTGTTAGCTGGTTGCTGGTATAATTTTTCGGGGTAAGCCAGTTGAAGCCTGCCTATACCTAGATTAGGGTGCTGTCAACCTGTGGTTTTCTGTTACTGTAACTTGCTGTACTGTTTCTGATGGACAACCACACAGATGATTTGGATAAATTCACTGCCATAAATTATTGTTCCTGGTCTGCATTATTGATGTCACATAGGGAAGAGACCTGATTTCTCTTAAACTGTTTATTGCATAGTATTTAATAGCTAGTTACATGAATGACTTGAGAAATTTTTAGACTTGCTTGAGAGTAGTGACATTAAGCTTAGCAGATAACTGGTGCTTGCAACTGGGAGCTAACTCCTCCCAGGAATAGTCTTAAAGATCCCTCTAGCCTGATATAATTTTGTCAGCTAACCCTTTTTAGTTACTAGCTTATAGAAATAGAATGGTTTGAAAATCTTCATTGACATGCACAAACAGTACAGCTTAATGTACTCCACTGAATGTGAATGGGGCACATTGCAGATTCTCTCTAGTCCCATAGTATCTGTGGAGGATACTTTGGGTGAGTGACCTGGGATATGCTTTAATTGGATCAGTGTTAAATATCTCCCTGTCTGCAGATGCAAACTCTCATTTTCTCATGTCTGACAGTGTTTTTCTTCAGTCTCCTTCAGCGTTTCTGTTCTTTGGAGAAAGCTAGAGGGTGAGGGAGTGGGAAGAATAATTGTATGTAAGCAGGGGGAGGTTGCACAAACTGCAATTTCACTTCCTAAAATTACATGGAAAACCTATTTTACTTGCAGCTTCTGGTTTTAAATAAATGTAACTTTGACAGATGGGACTTCAAACCTCTATTATTGCACCTATCAGGCAAAGGGTTGACTTTAGTCTTCAGGTTTTGCAGTTCCATGTGAAAGCCAGGTTATAACTAGCAGAGCGCAAAGACCAGTTGATTTTTGATTTCAACTCACTGAAAGCTAGAAGCCGTTTAACACACGAAACTAATCTGCATGTAATTTGCATTTTAAATTTCCAGCATAAGTTACCTGACGCACTTTGTTTCCTCATTTTTATTTCCAGCCAGTTGGCTTTGTTACATTTGACTGCAGAGTGGGAGCAGAAGCAGCGAAGAATGCATTAAATGTAAGTATTATACAGCATGTAACTGCATCCCTTTTAATGGGTGCATTCACAATTCAAGAAGGAAAAGACTAATTTATTTCTTCATGCTTTCCATTTTTTTGGAGTACTGCTGGCAAACAAATTAATTTGCCTGGCTTCTCACAAGAAGTAAAATGGTAACCTCCCTCCAGTGTTATTAGAATGTCTTGAGGTTTTTGTTAAAATCTTCTGCTATAAGATGTTGGTGCAGATGCAGGCCATTCAGCACATCTCATTTCTCTTTTCTTCCCACCCTCTTTTAGTAAACTTCTTTTTTGTTTCAATCAGCGTCTTGATGTTCTAACACCCATGGAGGGGGTGGGGCTTGAACCCTGGCTTTGACCATATCTGTACAACTCCTTAAGGGCATACAGAGGAATCCCTATTGTGTGAAGGACACGGGCAGGGAATATTTCGATCAGTTAATCGAATTCCAGATAATCAAATGTCGGATAACATAGTTTAGTCAAACATTCGGATCTTGAAATTTCACTGGATAATCGAGGTTGCAGTGTACTCTATACTGATGGGATGTTTACATAGGAATTGGAAGCGGGTGTAGGCACTTCAGTCTCTCGAGCCCACTCCCTCATTTAACATCTTATCCTGGTCTAAACTCCACTCCCCTGTCTGCTTCCCATAGGTCTTTGTTCCTTCAGTGTAAATGTTCGGTTTTGTTGTGATCCGGACTGACCAGTGCGAACCTAAATGCTGTTGCCTAGGGACTTGGTGTAGCCTCTAGCAGGTGTTGAATTGAGCAGATTGTCGTGTTCGGCCCCTGCTCACATTAGTCTTTTGACTGAGGCTGACATATTGGCAGTGGAAGTTGAAGGATGACTTCCTCCAGGCCCTCCTGGCTGCTGCCCAGGATCTGTGTGGTGAATAGATTGCAGTGCAGACTGTTGCTGAATTTCCCTGTAACTTCCCTGGAACAATCTCCCCAGTGAGTGTCACTTGTCGAAAATTTAACTGCTGTGTTTGCACTTAGAAATATCCAGTTGATGTGATGATCTTTGTGGGAAGATCATACAGCGCAAGAGGCTAATGGACAAGTTCTCAGATTAGTTATCCTCCTATCCTTTTTACAAAGCCCAAATCCCAACAAATATTTATCCAATTTTCTTTTATTGAATCTGTTTTGATCCTTTTTAGGTGATCTGTTCGTGTACAGACCATGACTTGCAGCATTGATCTTTTTCTTTCTCTCTCTCATTTGGTCATTTCTGATTCTTTAAATTTATATTCATCTGGGCTGCCATCCAATGCACTGGAAACAGCTTGTACTTTTTTACATTACATTACATTACAGTGTGGAAACAGGCCCTTCGGCCCAAGTCGTCCACACCGACCCGCCGAAGCGCAACCCACCCAGACCCATTCCCCCACATTTATCCCTTCACTTAACACTACAGGCAATTTACCATGGCCAATTCACCTAACCTGCACATTTTTGGACTGTGGGAGGAAACCGGAGCACCCGGAGGAAACCCACGCAGACACTGGGAGAATGTGCAAACTCCACACAGTCACCTGAGGTGGGAATTGAACCCCGGTCTCTGGCGCTGTGAGGCTGCAGTGCTAGCCACTGTGCCACCGTGCCGCCCACGCCGTACTCTTGCTATCCAAATTCTTTGTAACCTTTTTGAACACCTACCATTCTAATGAGTGATTTCAACTTCTATCATTTTTTCCACATTGACAGAAGTTCTTCATACCTGGTATCATTTCTAGTAAATCTCCTCTGTACCTTCCCCCAGACTGTGATATTCTTTTTGATCTGGGAGTTTTGAGACACCTTTGTTTGAGTCCTATTCTTTATTTCAAGCAGTAGTTGCCATTTGTTCTCAACTGAGTTTTTAGGCTTAAAGACCTGGGACGATTCTTATTGTAGCATTTTATTGGTCTTGACCCCATGTCCCATGTTCTTGTCTCTGCCCTCCTGGATCCTGGAAATCACCTGGTAGACTCACTTATCTTCCTCTGCAGCAAGACAGGCAGCACACAGATTCGTAGAGAGGTACAGCGTAGAAACAGACCCTTTAGTCCAACTCAACCATGTGACCAGATATCCTAAATTAACCTAGTCCCATTTGCCAGCATTTGGGCCATATCCCTTGAAGCCCCCCTCATTCATGTACCCATTGAGATGCCTTTTTAAATATCCTCGGCACCTCATTCCATACGCACACCACCCTCTGTGTGAAAAGATTGCCCCTTTTGGGTTCCTTTTAAATCTTTTCCCCTTCACCTTAAACCTATGCCCTCTCTAGGTTGGGACTCCCACAAACCAGGGGCAAAGACCTTGTATGTTAACTCTTTCCACGCCCCTCGTGATTTTATAAACCTCTCTAAGGCCATCCCTCTGCCTCCGACATTCCAGCCTGTTCAGTCTCTCCCTGTAGCTCAGACCCTCCGACCCTGGCAACACCCTTGTAAATCTTTTCTGAACCCTTTTCAAGTTTCACGGTATCTCTTCAATAGGAGGGAGACCGGAATTGCACACAGTATTCCAAAAGTGGCCTAACCAATTTCCTGTACAGCCGCAACATGACTTCCCAACTCCTGTACTCAATGCACTGACCAATAAAGGCAAGCATCCCGAACTCCTTCACTATCCTATCTATCTGCTAGTCCACTTTCAAGGAGCTATGAGCCTGCACTCCAAGGTCTCTATTCAGCAACCGTCCCTAGGACCTTACTATTGTGCATCAGTCCTGCCTTGATTTGCCTTTGCAAAATGCAGCACCTCACCATTTACCTAAATTCAACTCCATCTGCCACTCCTCAGTCCATTGGCCCATCTAATTAAGATCCTGTTGTACTCTGAAGTAATCTTCTTTGTCGACTATACTGCTGGTCACAGGCCTCCAATCTGAAAAGCAACACTCCACCACCACCATCTTCTACTTTCAAGCCAGTTCTGTATCCAAGTGGCTAGTTCTCCCTCCATTCCATGTGACCTAACCTTGCTAACCAGTCTCCCATGGGGAACCTTGTCAAATGCCTTACTGAAGTCCATATAGATCACCTCCACTGCTCTGACTTCATCAATCCTCTGTTATCACTTCAAAAATCTGCGCAGTTTCCTTTCAGGTCCAGAGATACATACTTACTTTTGGGTGCTCCTCCAAGCCAATTATTGTACAAGTCCCTTTTTTAGAAATGGGATGGCATTGCTTTAGTTAGACTTTCAAACTGATTTCTTGCTTCCCTACCCCTCCCCTCTCAGGAATGAACAAAGCACAATTCCCTTTACATTGACTTTTGATCTTGTTCCTGTGGAGAGACACTGATAATAGGCATGTCCAGTTCCATTCTTCTCTGCTCCTGTCATAACTTGGAATGTTTTGTTGTGTTAAGTGTTTTACATAACTACGAGGTCAGATTTTGAATGAAGGAAGTACCATTTTAGATATTGTCAGTGATTCCGACCTGTTAACCTATGGCCCATTTTAAAAAAGAATATGAAGCACAAAGTGCTCAGGTTCTTGCATGCTAAATTGTGGCTGAGTCTGAACATATCACTGGCATCTAGCCTCTATCCTTGGTATGAGATGCTTGCCATTTTTGCCTTGGCACTTTACAGAAATCAATATGGAGTTTAACTTCAGGACATTACCTCTGATATTCCATTGGAACTCTCACCCTGGCTATCCTGTTTGTCTTTTTGACCCTGCTCTCAGCAGAGCAGATACATTTTCTCCTTTTCCATGTCCTAGCATTTGCACCTATTTTAAGTCTCTCTCTGTCCTTTTACCACCATTAGCACTCACTTTGTCTTTTGCTTTGGGAGCCCTCCATCTGTTTCAATTTTCCCTGGGCCTTTCCAGAGAAGAGTCTTAGCCTCTCCATTTTCTTTCCCCACAGATATTGGCAGATTTTCTTACCTTGCCCTAGAGTTTTTTATTTAAAAATCTGTTTCCCTTGATTTTTAAATTGTGGCAATGCAGAATTTTTCTTGAATGTATCTTTTGTCCAGCCTTTAGTGTAGGTGAACCCCTCATTTGATCATGACCAGCAACTATTTTCATTTGCCACATGGGTAGACAACTCTGTTGTGCTTGGGGTCTACCGGTGTTGTTTTCAGAACCTTGTATTCTCAAGACTCCTTGTTGCTGCAGAAGTGGGTATTGATAGTGCAAAGTGTTGCACAAGAGTCCCTAAGCAAATGTAGACTGACAACTGAACAAGGAGTACCAATGTAAGTGTGGCTAAGTGGGAAACTCAAATGAGAAGCAGTGTTCGTTGAATCCCTACAGTGTGGAAATAGGCCATTTACCCAACAAGTCCACACTGACCCTCAGTATTCCATCAGACCCATTCCCCTACTTGTCCACACTTACCCCTGACTAATGCACCTAACTTACACATCCCTGAACACTACATGCAATTTAGCATGGTCAATACCTGACCTGTACATCTTTAGATTGTGAGAGGAAACCCATGCAGGCACAAGCAGTCACTTGAGGCTGGAATCGAACCCAGGTCCCTGGCAGCAGTGTTAACCACTGAGCACTGCCAGTGTTCTATTTGTTACTGTTCAATGTACATATAGCTTCTGCCATTGGATTCAATGCAAAGTGGGAATTGTTAACACAACACAACTCAAACTTTTTAAGTCTGTGCGCAGCTTTCAAGTGGCGTTACAATCATCAATATAATCATTTTCTAACTTCCTTTGGAAGGAGTACCTGTTTGTTTACTGAGCACATCTGGATATTATGTCAGCCAAGGGCTTTCTGAATACAATTGCCAATTTGCTAAGAATCAACCTGTTACTTTGCTTGGCTCTTGACCTATATCAGGTTGCTATTCCAACCTCCCCCTCACTTGAGTGCTTCACTGGAATGCAACGTTTGTTTTGATTTTTGACCTCTGGATGGGAACTAAAGGCTAATGAGAGGAATCATGTGCATCGTTCTTGTGGCCAACTTTCCTGAAACTTCAGAGTTGTAGGTTGTTTGAGCTGCTTTTCTCTGCGCTAATCCCAAAGCAGTCAGTCAGCTGTGAAGGGTTTAGTGCAACATGCATCTAGCAAATCATTTTTCAGTGTGCTGTCATTTTAGGCATCCTCTCAAATCAGTTTGTTTTCCTGGTATGTCTCTGCACACCATAATGTTATAAGGTTGCATGCACACATTGCTACAATATTTTGACTTAGATCAGAAGTGATCTCTGATCTCATGCCACCAGCATTATAGGTCTTTCTAAGTGGTCATCTTGATATCTTCACATCTGATTGAATGCCTCCAGGCACGATGGGGATGAAGAACAAACTGCTTGCAACCATCGATGTCGAAACCATTTCACCAGGAAAGGCTGGACAAGCAAGAAATTTAGCCAGCATCCTGTCCTATTAGGATCTACAATCGCAGCCTGTAGTGTATTTTAGGTGGTAGAAGGCAATTCTTTGACCAGACTCTGTTTCAAGAGGGTGGTAATTTGCTTGCTTGAATTACAAGTTTTATTTGAATTTGCTCTGTCCATTTTCTTTTTTTTAACAGAATGTTGACTTGAGAATATCGCCTAAGTTGTAGGAATAGTCCATTTTGGATGCTTTTGATTGACGTCTTCCTTCAGAAGCATTTTAAAAATGTGCTCAGTTGCAAATCGGTTTTGCTTAATGTAACTCTGCTGTTGGTATAAATGGAGTGGGACCTCCCTTTTATTGATATTGATAAAACTGGCCTTCAGTTGTTGGCATATCCCACTGGTTTGAGGTTTAGCTCTGAACCAAATGTGGTACATAACTTCCTAATCCTCCTCATAATCTATTTAACCTCCTGTTTTAATACCTTTTTTAGAATGTGCTGTCTGAAATGTTGTGGGTAACATTCAATGTTTTTTGGAAAAAAAATAATGTTCTATGGTAATGTTTGATCTTGGAGGGAAAAAAATCCCTTTTGTCTTTGACAGACACACGTGTCTAATTTTACAACTCCTGATGTGGATTTGAATTCTCAAGCTTTTTGAGTACAGTTCCTTCACCAGGTGAAGATGCGCAGCTCTGGAAACCTGAGATTTCAAATAAACCTGCCTGACTATAACCTGTGACTTCTGACTCGATCCACCCCAGTCCCACACCGGCACCTCCACATCATAGATTTGAACTGTCAAACTCCAAAAGTTCAAAGTTGCTATTGGGTTTGGAGGCTTAATGAAGTTGATGAGTTGAGACGCTGTGCTTGTTCCCGTTCCTGTAGGGCATTCGGTTTGATCCTGAAAATCCTCAAACTCTCCGGTTGGAATTTGCAAAGGCAAACACGAAGATGGCTAAAAGCAAACTGATGGCGACACCTAACCCCACAAATATGCACCCTGCCTTGGGAGCACACTTCATAGCACGGGACCCCTGTAAGTACATTGTTTTGATTCTTGCCTCCAGGTGACTCTTCAGGCTATGTTTGAAATACTTGCATTGATCTTAACAAGGACATAAACCATGAGGACTGCTTCCAGCATTACAGAGAGCAACTTGTGTGGCATTAATTGGAGTAATGCGTTGCATCGATATTTGTGTCATGGCGGGGAAATTTTAAGGAGCGTTCATCTTTGTTTCCACCCTTTTAGGTCCCCACTGCTGTGTCCCTCCACCACGCTTCCTCCAGCCGCTAGGATGGGATGCTGATCACGGATTTCTCCAAGGCCCGTCAGTACCACCCCACATGTGGCCGAGAGGTGGGCTTCTGTTGTGGTGGACTGGGTGCTCTCAGTTTAAAACTCCCTCCTCCAACCCCTATTCCCTCGTGGCCCACCCACCTCACCCTCGCCAAAACCTCTATTCTGTCTGAAGGTGGCACACTTTGCTCGAACACTCTATATCCTCTAGAATAGCTTGAAGTGTTGAAATTTCCCAGTGGTCAAGTGACCAACTCAAACCAGTCCTTGAATGGAAACCATGTTGCTTGAATGTACAGTATGGAAACAGACCTATTGGTCCAACGCCTCTTTGCCAACCAGATATCCTAAACTGATCTAATCCTATTTGCCAGCATATCTCCCCTCATTCCTTCCTATTCATGTACCCATTCAGATGCCTTTTAAATGCTGTAATTGTACCAGCCTCTACCACTTCCTCTGGCAGCCCATTCCATACAAGCACCACCCTCTGCATGAAAAGATTGTCCCTTAGGTCCTTTTTTAAATCTTGCCCCTCTTGCCTTAAACCCATGCCCTCTAGCTTTGGGCTCCCCTACCCTGGGCAAAAAGACCTTGCTTGTTCACCCTATCCGTGCCCTTCATGATTTTATAAACCTCTATAAGGTCACCCCTCAACTTCCAACATTCCAGGGAAATAGCCCCAGCCCATTTGGCCCCTCTCTATGGTTCAAACACTCCAACACTGGCAGCACCCTTCAATCTTTTCTGCCCCCTTTTCAAGTTTCACGACATCTTTCCCATAGCAGGGAGGCCAGAATTGAACGCAGTATTCCAACAGTGGCCTAACTAATGTCCTGTTCAGCTGCAACATGACCTCCCAGCTCCTATACTCAATGCACTGATCAAGAAAGGCAAGTTTGCCAAATGCAGTCTTCACTACCTTGTCTGCCTGTGACTCTACTTGCAAGGAATTATGAACCTGCACTCCAAGTCTTTATTTGACAGCACTCCCCAGGACCTTTACCATGAAGTGTATAAGTCCTACCCTGTTTTGCCTTCCTAAAATGCATTTATCTAAATTAAACTCCATCTGCCACTCCTCTGCCCATTGGCCCATCTGATCAAGATTCAGTTGCATTTTGAGGTAGCCTCCTTTGCTGTCCTCTACACCTCCCAGTTTTGGTATCATCTGCAAACCTACTATACTTCAAACATTCAGTACTAGCAACATGTGAACTCTATCTCTACATGACAGATTGTTTCTTGGATAGTTGAAGCATTAGTTTTATGATCCATATTACAGGAATGGCAAACTGTACTGCTATCATCACATGCAATAATGATTTATTTCCCAAGCCTCTGCCAGAAAGCATGCCGTTAGTCACCAATTCCCTCGTACCTTGTCCAAAGTGTTGCTGAACCCAAACAATGTTGACAGTATGACGGGGGAGAATTGTACACGGTGCCAAGTGCCCGACCAACTTGATTTTCTGAAGTGATTAGGACCAAAGGCTTGAATTTTTGTCTGAAAAATACTTCTCATGGAGAGGATGCTTTTAACCATGCAAACAGCACTTCAATCCCAGGGCCTCTTGGTATGTGGATTATTGCTAACTGGTGATCTTGGGTGCTTCCAGCAGTTCTGTGCTTTCTTTTGAGTAAGTCTCTAATTGCTCATTAGATTAAAGCAGCAAGACTGATGTTAAAACTCAAGAGTTTTTAACCCATCAATAAAAAGATCCAACTTTGCACTTTATATGGATAACTTTATATGTTTCTGCTGTCTGCCAAAGAACCAGGGGCTAATCACCCTGGAACTGATCCTCTGTGAGGGAAGTGTTCCAGTGGAGTTGCATTTTGTGGTGGCCATAATTGTCAGCATTCATGACCTGCAGTGTCACCTGACTCTTGATCTATCAAACAGGAAGAGCTCTCTTTCCTCCCCCCAGGCCTAATGTGTGATTGCTCTTGTACTTCCTAGATTTGAGGTAATCAGCATCCCTGATAGGAAAACACATTCCTCCCCATCGTCCCTCAAATGTGGATTCTATTTTGCATTTGTTTAGAATGTTTGTTGGATTACACTCCAATCGTGAGAAGTCAAATGCAGTCTTGACTGAGCCAACAGTCTGATTTTTAGAAGTGCTGGGAGGAAATCAAAGACCAGCTTTGTCACCCTTTTTTGATTTGGATTCGTCAATAGGTTATTAATTATGATTATAAGCAGCAAGTTTTGCTTTGTATTGGATTTCCGAGGCAAAGCATCTTTGCCGATGCACTTGAACATCAAGGCAGTACGGTTAATGTGATTTGTTTTGCACCTGTATTCTACTAGATGTCAATGTAGTGCAGCCAAGTTGCTGATTCTCCGCCTTGCTGCCCAGCAGCCCCCCCCCCCCCCCCGACCACATCCCTCATGGCCTGACCCTTGACAGAGAGGCATTGGACTGTCAGTGACTCAGTGGGTGAGACACCTAGGGCTGCCTTACAGAGGTGCTTAATCAATGGATTCACTTTGGGCTGCGTGATTGAAGTTTTTTTTAAGGGTGAAGCCATTACGCAAGACTGTGACATTGTTGGCGGTGACCCATGAGGCCGTTCCTGCAGTTTGTGGCAACAAATGCAGTCCCTCTGAAGGGATGAGTAATCCGTTCAGTCCCTCCAGTGTATTCTGCCATTCCATTAGACCATGACCAATCTCTCAGTCTCAACATACCCACTTATAGGATGATGTGTTAGCCATCCTTCCGGTGATGGTCTGTAGTACTTGATCAAGCCAGGAAACCGATCGTAGTCCCAGCCATAGCTGTCCATTGACACAGCTGCCCTTCTGAAGGGCCTTTAGGACTGAGAACCTCTTTTTCTGGAGAAGCCACGTCTGAGACTGGCACCCCCAACCAATGGGGAGCCTATTGCTATTCTGCCTAGAAACCAGTCCCTAATTTGGCTTGTTCATCAAAATTGCATCAAGCCCCAGACTTTGGCAGCACAGTGGCTAGCACCGTAGCCTCTTGGTGCCAGGGACCTGGGTTCAATATCACCCTCTGGTGACTCTGCAAACTCCCCACACACATTCTCCCTGTGTCTGCATGGGTTTCCTTTGGATGCTCTGGTTTTTTTTCCATAATCCAAATAAATGCAGATTAGGTGGATTAGCAATGCTAAATTGCCCATAGTGTCCAGGGATATGCAGGTTAGGTGGGCTAGCCATGAGAAAATACAGGGTTACAAGGGTTGGGTCACAGGCTGTGTTGGGTTGGGGAGCTCTTTGAGGGGTCAGTGCAGACTTGGAGTCAAACGGCCTCTTTCTGCACTGTAAGAATCATCTGTGATTCTATGACTCTGATCTTGACATGCATCAAACAGTCCAGGTCCTGACTCCTGAACAAAAACCACTTGTATTTTTGGTTGCACACACTAGACGACAATTCCTGACATTTTAGGTGAGCTATGGGCATGTAGGAAATTGCAAACCAAGGAACGACTTTTTAAATTGGCACGCTAACAGCCAGTTAGCACTGTTGGCACAAACTCAATATTTGCAAACCTGATATTCCTGTCTCCCACCTGTTGCAGTTAATGAAGGCAACTGACACCAAGATTGTGCTTCATAAACTCTGAATTGATGCTGACTTAGTTATTGAGCACAAATTTGCCTGCTGTCTCTTTAATCTGCAAAATCCCCATTGTGTTAAGCCAGTTCTGAGTAACGTTACACAGATGAGCTGGTAATTTTAAATGTTTCCAATCTGGAATAGGAAATGTTCAGAAATTTTCCAGCAGTTTTTCTAACAGATGAACAGAAAAATGAATGATCTGTGAAAACAAAAGATTGCTGTGAAAACTCTGCAGGTTTGGCAGCATCAGTGGAGAGAAAGTTAATATTTTTGAATCTGGCGATCCTTGCGGAACTCCAAATTCATCTATTGTTTTAATCAGCTTGGCAATGACACACAAATGCTTTTGCTTTGAACGTGGGGTTAACTATGAACCAAATGTTGAACAGGGAGAAAGTTCCTGTCCAGGCTGCCTTTTGGTTTTGAGGCTACAGTGGCCTCAGGATATAGGATGTTGCCATGCTTGGAGGATTTGAGCAAAAGGGAGAGGCAGAATAGGCTGGGGCTGTTTTTTCACTGGAGCGTCTGAGATTGAGGGGTGACCTTAGAAATTTATAAAATAATGAGGGGCATGAATAGGGTGAATAGACAGGTCTCTGCCCTGGGGTGGGGGAGTCCAAAGCTAAAGAGTTGAGGGTGAGGGGGGAAAGATTAAAAAGGGGACCTAAGCTGCAACTTTTCGCACAGTGGTGTGTTATGGAATGAGCTGCCAGAGGAAGTGGTAGAGGCTGGTACAATTGCAGTATTTCATAGACCTCTGATGGGTATATGAATAGGAAGGGTTTAGAGGAATATGGGCTAATTACTGGCAAAAGGACTAGACTAATTTAGGATATCTGGTCAGCATGGATGAGTTGGACTGAAGGGTTTGTCTCCGTGCTGTACATCTCTATGAATGGTTATTGGTAAGATGAACTTTGAAGAAAACTGGAATTAACCTACATTTTTCAACGGTCCAATCATCTGTGAGCATTAGCCTGAACATCTAGCAACAAAAAAATGGCTGTTGGATGTATTGAAGCTTTTGCTGTCCCTTGTAGATAATCGTCTCTCCATGTTTAGTTACAAAACATCAGACATCAAAATACTGGAAGCCACTGAGTTCCATCTGGTGGAAACTCAAAACTCTATTGGTTGGCTTTAGGCTGAGACAGTTATGGAGGTGTCCTGTACCTTTTTGAGTTGAATGACTTTGCAAGCATAGTGCTGGAGAATTTACAGTGTATCATTTGGTTGAGCAGCTAGCAGTACTTGGATTGCTATGAGACCACATTCAAATCTGGCCAATCAGTTTAAATTCTGCCCCAAGATACTAAACTCCAATCAAGTTTGGCTTTAATATGATCAAAATACCAAATTCAGTGGAACGATCTGATGCTTTGGGGTATAAATATTAAACAAATTGAACAGTTGGAGGAGAACTGCCAAGCCACCACCACTTGCAGACTGCCCGCAGAATAGCTCTCAAAGGTACCTTTATCTATCAACGACCTGTGAAACAGAAACCCTAAGACGACAAGCTGACAGAAGAAGGTATAAAGAAGATTCGACAGCTGGCCAGTTTTGAAATTTGAATTTTTTTAGTAAATCTTTAATTGGGGGTTTTATTGGACAAGTATTATAGAAGGCACAATGAGAGGTTACAGAAAGGAGTTGTAAATTGTGGTTGATTAATTATTAGACGTTTTTAAAAAAAATTAATTTTTTACTTTAGTGACCTTTTGGAATAGTTCTTTTCCTCAAATTTTAACACGGGTTAAAACATTTATTGCTGGTTTCAATTGGGGTTTTTTCCTCATGTCGCAACACAGTTTATATCTTGGTATATTCTAGGGAGGAGAGACTTGTGTACAAATGTCCTAAATCCTGGTTTCCATTTACTTGTGTGCACAGGTTGTGTTCTTGTCACCTTTCTTTAGTGTTTTGCTATAAACTTCCACACGTCAATGAATAAATCCGCAAGTTATCAAGTAAAAAGCAAAGATTAAGAGGGGATGCAAGAGCAAAATGTTTTTCAAATGTTGAGAGTCGTGGAAATCTGGAACTCGCTGCCTGTAAGGATGGTAGAGGCCTAAAATCTCAACACTGAGGAATTCTTTAGATTTCTTCTGTGTTTATTGCCCATCCCTAATTGCCCAGAGGACTGTTGGGGATGGGCACTAAATGCTGGTCCAGCCAGTGACACCCTTGTCCCATGAATGAACTACTTTTTTAAAAAAAAAGTATTAATGTCAAGGCTCCACCACTGGCCCAAAATGGGTTTAGAAGAGTTAGGTGGTGGTTTTTGACTGACTCAAGGGCCGCCCTCTGTGAATCTCTGACCAAGTCAAGTTACCTGTTTGGACTTGAACCCTGTGTTACATCTCTCTGGAGTCTCGATGTACTGTTGACGTTTGTGGCCTTCTTCCCTTCCGAGGTCGACTGGACTAAACCCGCGACTCTGTTCTTGTGTTTCAGACGACCTTGCAGGAACAGCACTGATCCCTGCATCTCCAGAGGCCTGGGCTCCCTATCCACTGTACACAACAGAGCTGACCCCTGCCATTCCACATACTGCGTTCACCTACCCTGCTGCTGCAGCTGCAGCTGCCGCACTTCACGCTCAGGTAACTAACGGTAGCTGTGTCAGCAACCGAGCACTCCCAGCACTTCTCTGCACAGGTCCTGATTTCTTCCTTGGAGTCTGATTTTTAGTTTTGTTTTGTTCTGCCTCCCTCTCCCTCTCTCTCTCCCTCTCCCCCCCCCCTCTCTCTCTCTCTCTCTCTCTCTCCCTCCCCCTCCCCCTCTGTTTGTTTTTGTACCTGAGCAGCCACGGTTTTCTTACTAATACACAGGCCCTAATCCAATCGACTGCCGCATCGCCAATCCTTACTGCCTTGAGACAGATTATTTTGCATGGATCACACACTACTTTCATTTTGGATCTAGGGGGCAGTAAATGGTGCTGTAACTAGTCTAGAATGAATTAGACACACCTTGTTTTCAGGGGTCAAAGGCTTGTGGTTGTGCAGGATAACTTCAAGCAAGAATGGATTATTAGACGAATTCAGTAAGTAAAACCGAGATTTTCTTTAAACACTAATGCATTGTATTTAATTGTTTGCTTTTATGTGCAGTGGTGCATTGCTTTAATGGGAGCTGTCTTGAAGATGGTGTTTCTTAAATGGGCTAGGGGGTGAGCTAATTTTAGACCCTTTTTTTTTATTCATTAAAGCCTAATGAAAAATGGCTCATTTATGGCAAAAATTCACCAATTTGAACTTTCTACAGAGGTATATATTGTACCTAGACATAGCAGTCATCTATCTCTGAGCAATAAGAATAGAAACATTATTCCCATTTTCTACTTTTTATGCTGGGAAATAATTGCTCTGTTTGGATGCACGGAAGATGAGGTAGGTTTTGTTAACTAACAGATGAAATGTCCTGGTTTGTTGAACTGCAATTAAAACTCAATACCTTTCCTCTTAAGGAATAAGAGTAGGGAAAGAGTATTTCCAAGTTGCATTTTGTAGATTAGATTCTCTACAGTGTGGAAACAGGCCCTTCGGCCCAACGAGTCCACACCAATCCTCCGAAGAGTGCCCCACACAGACTCCTTTCTCTCTGACTAATGCACCTAACAGTATGGGCAATTTAGCATGGCCAATTCACCTGACCTGCACATCTTTGACTATGGGACGAAACCAGAGCACCCGGAGGAAACCCACGCAGACACTGGGAGACTGCGAACTCCACAGAGTCTCCCTAGACTGGGATCGAACCTGGGACCCTGGTGCTGTAAGGCTGCAGTGCTAACCACTGAGCCACCGTGGCACCCCTAATTTCCCACCTGCTTTGGAAAAGCAAAACTATATATACAGTTTTGTTACAGACCATTCTTATTTTACAGCTGTACTTTTGTAAAACTTCTCTGATTAGCTCCAAGATAGAGATACCTCAAGTAGAAATGTTGATGCAGTTTAGCGCAATGGTTTGGACGACTGGTCAAATTGGAATGAATTGACTGCAATCTTTTAGACACCAAAACTGCTCTTAAGTCTGGACCTGCATGTCCTATGGAATGAGCTGAAAATGTGCTGCTGGAAAAGCGCAGCAGGTCAGGCAGCATCCAAGGAGCAGGAGAATCGACGTTTCAGGCATGAGCCCTTCTTCAGGAAACACTTCCTGTCCTATTGGAATGTTAAATTTCAGCCATCTAAGAATTATTCTACTGCACTGCCATTCATTTTTGGTCTGCACACAACAATCTGAAAACAAGCCTAGGGCTAGCCCAGCAAAGGTTCAAATCCCTGAGCACATGGATCTCCATTTGAAAGACGAATGATGCTAGCTGGGAAAGCTTAGCTGTTCAGGCAGCAGAGGAACAGGACCGTCTCTGTTTAGAACACACAGCTCTTCTTCAGCTCTTCGTTCCTGATGAAGAAGAGCTTTATGTTCGAAACGTGGACTCTCCTGCTGCCTGAACGGCTGTGCTTTTCCAGCACCACACTGGTCTCTGGTGGACCGAGGTCCGATTGCACCCTCCGACTGTATGGCGTTGGCACGTTCTCCCTGTGTCTGCGTGGGTTTCCTCCTGGTTTTCTGGTTTCCTTTCTCAGACCAAAGGTTTGCAGGCTAGGTGAATTGGCCATGCTAAATTGTCCAGGCATGTGCAGACTAGCTGAGTTAGCCATGGGAAATGTAGGGTTTCAGGAATACAGTATGGGGTTCAGTTTGGCCAGGCTGCTCTTTGGAGACTAGGGTCAATTGGCCTGCTTCCACATTGCAGGGGTTCTAGGATTCTGTGATGGTCCTTCATTCCATGTTTGAGCCTCTTTCCTTTTGCCTTTGAAAAGGCAGCAGCATACGAAGTATTTGCTGCTGCAACTAGATTTTATTCATGTCTGACCACGATGCTATAGCAAGTGGGAAGAATTGAGCTAGACTTTCCGACTTCCATAATTTGCTTCATGATCTGACATTCTATTTTAACCATGACCATTTTTCTTGGATTTTTGGCTTTAAAGCCAAGCGGTGTGTAACTTGAGTTCCAATTTGGTACTTCTGATTTGATGCAGTTGGTGACTGTGGAGGGGAGAGACAGCAGTTTCTTATTGATTTGTGTATTTTGAGCCTGACTGCAGTCCAGCTTTCTGTCAGTTGTTTGTTATCGAATACCCACAATGTGGAAACAGGCCCTTCGGCCCAGCCAGTCCACACTGACCCTGAGTGCCCCAACCAGGCCCACTCCCTGAACCTATCACTCTCTACATCTAGGAGAAAGTGAGGACTGCAGATGCTAGAGATCAGAGTCAAGAGTGTGGTGCTGGAAAAGCACAGCAGGTCAGGCAGCATCAGAGGAGCAGGAAAATTGGCATTTAGTTTTACCATGACTAATGCACCTAACCTACGCATCCCTGAACACTATGGGCAATTTAGCGTGGCCAGTCCACCCTAACCTGCATGGTTTTGGACTGTGGGAGGAAACCCACATAGAAACTGGGAGAATGTGCAAACCCCACATGGTTGCCCGAGGCTGGAATCAAGCCCAGGTCCCTGGTGCTGAGGTAGCAGTGCTAACCACTGAGCCACCGTGCCACCCACATAACAAAAGTAATTTGCTCAAAAACTATTGGCAATTTAAAGACTCCAGTTCCTGTCACCTGGTTGTGGAAGTGCCTTTTTGATTGTCACATGTCCCAAGGGACACTGAAGTTTTTTGTGTGCAGTACAGGCAGATCATACCATACAAAGTGCATCAGGGTAATGGGACAAAGAGAGGAATACAATATTACAGCTGCAGAGAAGGCAAATAAAGAGTGAGGCCTAGAAGAGGAAATGAAGTGGAAATAAACTAAAAGATCCAATCCACTAATCCTGTAAATTTCAATATTTTATGCTTTGTCTCTAGCATGTGTAGTATTCCCTTCCTGATCGATCTTTCATGATATCCAATTTGAGACTCTGCTTTGGGAACAATGTGGAAACTGATCTGATCTGTTCCCCTCAATTTTGGCCCTTGAGCCCAGAAGATACATTTCAAATCTACTTGGCTTTCAGTACTACAAGGTTGCATTGTGTGCGCATCTGACCTGGTTGACTAGGGTCTCTCTGCAAGGCCGAAGCATTGGATCTAACTGCAGAAAACATTCCTGGTACAGTCTCAAATCTGCCTCTTCGGGCTCTCCCTGTTAAAGGAGGGGCCAGTTGCAGAGTGAACCCTGAAGAGGGCTAGAATTGCTCTTGTCCACTCTCTGCCCTGAGATAATTTTGTTACAGACCACGCAAGGTTATTTTGCACGTAGCAAGTGTAATGCTTTCAGATTTGATGGGTTTCTTTGTTCAATCTCAAACTGCTGCTGTTGTCAGATGGATCACAGTTTGGCCTAAACGTGTTAAACGTGGCTGCACTGTGAACTAAAGTTGCTGATGAAATTTAAAGTTGCAAAATTGTTTTATGGTTTACCATTTGCTGGGTTATCCCAAACTTGCTTCAGATGTCTGCTACCCCCTTTGTCTTTTGTGCTGATTTTGAGGTGCACCTGATTGACTAATCTAGATGTGAGGTGAGATGATGCTGTTCATGGCCACTTGACATTCAGTTTACTTGGTGGTTGACCAACAGTATTTTGCTTTGGAAGTGCTTTTTCTCTTGTGGAAAATTGGAATCCAAATTCAGCCTCATTTACCTGGGATTCTAAAATCACTCTAGGGTAATGAGGACTGCAGATTAGTGTAGAGTGTGGTGCTGGAAGAGCACAGCAGGTCAGCCAGTATCCGAGGAGCAGGAGAATCGACGTTTCCTTCAGGAATGAGGCTGGGAACTTCGGGGTGGAGGGATAAATGGGAGGGGGGTGGGGGGAGGAATAGGTGGATGGAGGTGGGAGCATGCTGGCTGCTGATATTCTTACACATCCAAGAATAGAGAGAAATCTATTTCTAAATATTCACACATTAGTAGGTTTTATTGCTGTTTTGACTTGCCTCAACTGAAGCTCCTCTTGAATGTCCATCTAAAATAGACCTGCGCACAGCTGCAGAGAATGCTAGGAGTTGGCATTATGCTTGGCATATTGCAGTTGGCTAGACAGTTGGTTTATGAAGCAGTGTGATGCCAATAGCATGGGTTCACTTCCTGCACTGGCTGAGGTTACCATGAGAGAGAGCAGCCCTATGTTGTGGTGATATTCTGGGGGGCCTGGGTTTGAATCTTACCATGGTAGAAACTAAATTCAATAGAAACCAAATTTGGAATGGAGTCTAAGGTGCCTGTGCATCCATTATGGATTGTCAGTGGAAATAAAAAAAAAAATCTGGTTCACTAATGTCCCTTTTTAGGGAGGAAACTGCCATACTTATCTGGTCTGGCCTACGTGTGACTACAGACTCTCAGCAATGTGGTTGACTCTTAACTGCCCTCTGGGCAATAAATGCTAACCAAGGCATCCCTCAGTTTTTAAACAAAGACTATGGCAACATGACAGTGAATTGAGTCTGTGTAGCTCATGGCAATACTTGAGAATGCTTGATTCAAGCAAAATACTTTGGTTCTGGAAGTTTGAACATTTTAAAATTATTTTTGACTGGAGAGAGGAACAGAATGAATATTCAAACTCCCAGTTTGGATAGACATGTTGTGCAGAGATATTGGTGGAGGGCATCTAGTGGGGGGAAGATTGGAACTACTCGAGTAATAATTGATCTTATGGAAAAGTCGGCCCCCTATTTTTGGCCAAATAACCAGGAATTTTCCATACATCTCATGTAAAAGGCAACCCTTGTTCTTTACAGGTAACTGATTAACATTTGAGTCATTGTGCTGGCCGTCACATCCCACTCCAGATTTCCAGTCTGTCGGTGGTTCTGCTCCGTTCAACCTGCTGGCTGTTGTGTTCCACTCTGCGTTTTCAGAATTACCAGAATTCATTTTTTCCCTCTTTGTTTAGAAATCAGTTGGTATGGTATGAATTGTGATAGCATGAGTTTTGACCCCTTAAATAGCAACCATACAATAGTCGACCCTATAAATTTAACCTTAAAAAGTAGTCAAAAACATTCAGCAATTACTGTAGTATATATGGTATGTATTAGAAGTGGTGCTGGAACAATGGTTTGAGTGGACTCCTTCTGCACTAATGCTTCTGTGAATATAACCTTGCCTCAGAAACTTGCATATCCGAATTGGGATGTATAGTAGAGCAACTTGCAAATCATTGCCTGGCTTTTTTTTTGAGCTTTCGCAGTCCACCTTCATACTGGCCATGTTTACTCGCCCCATTCACTAACCCTGAGCCCAGCTCATTTGTGGAAAACATTTTCAACTCCGGGTCGCTTGAGGTAACTCCGTTTCAACTGCTAGTTCTTTCACTGATTTTTATCCAGCTGTTATGAGAAATGCAAGTTTTGTCTGCAACACCTGGATTCTGCTCTTCAGAAGCTGCACTGGCTAAGTCCACCTCTTACTTTCAAACACATTCTAAATTTTGGTGTCCTTGTAATAGCTCACCCAGGTCGCCTTCACCTTGCTGTTGAGTCTCCGTTAACTGCCAATTCAGCAACACCTCCGTTTGAATATGGAGGATCCTCAGTGGCATTTGATCGCAAAGGCCTGATGCTTGGTTAAACTGTTATCTGACGTTCAGATAAACGGGGATTCCTCTGTACTTTTTTTTTCCAAAACCCTCCAAAGTAACCAACCTCCGTCAATATTATTTCCTCCAGCCCTACAACACTCCAGAATTGTACTCCTGATTCTATCTAGGAGAAAGTGAGGACTGCAGATGCTGGAGGTCAGAGCTTAATGTGTTCCTGGAAAAGCGCAGCAGGTCAGGCAGCATCAAAGGAACAGGAGAATCGATGTTTTGGGCATAAGCAACGTCGATTCTCCTGTTCCTTAGCTGCCTGACCTGCTGCGCTTTTCCAGCAACACATTTTTAAGCTCCTGATTCTAACCATCTACATGTTCCTGAATTTAATCTATTGGCAGCTTTACCTCCAGCTATCTAAGTGCTAGGCTCAAATTTGCCCTTTACCCCTCACTTTCTTTCTAGGCACTTCATAATCCTTGCCTGTTAAGTCTCCTTGCTGTATTTTTTCAATTTTTTTTTTTGAAAAAATGTTTTTTCAAACTTTTGAAATGCTTGGGTAGCATGTCTATTTTACTGCAGTTAAGAACACAACACAGATTGGGTACAGAAACATAGAAAATCAGTGCAAGAGTAGGCTCCTTTTTTAAGCCTGGACCATCATTCAATGATGGCTGATCATGCAATCTCAATATCCCACTCCTGCTTTCTCTCCATACCCGTGGATCCCTTTAGCCCCAAGGGCCATGTCCAGCTCCCTCTTGAACCTATGTAATGAACTGGCCCCAGCAGCTTTCTGTGGGAGAATTCCATAGGTTGAGCTTCCTGAGTGAAAATATTCTTCCTCATCTCCGTCCTCAAATCACTGCCTTACCCCTTTATCCTTAGACTGTGCCCCCCTGAGTTCTGGACTTCCCCAACATACTATCCGCATCTAGCCTCTCCAGTCCAGATTTTGTCAGATCTCCCTGCTGCATTCCCCCCCCCCCCCCCCCCCCCCCCCAACCCCTCAGATTGTACAAACCAGTCTGTCTTTCTACTATCCGGAGAATCAGTCTGGTGAACACTTGAGTTCTCTAAAGAAAACCAGGAGGGATAGAGTTCCAGTAGCAGTAAGAAGTGGGCCATTTCTCCTCCTCCTCCTCCCCACTCCTAAAAAGACATTCTCTGTTTTAAACTGTTTCTTTCTTTGCCTCAATCTGTGCTGTCTTTTTGAAGCTAATTTAGTTTTGGATCTGCATCTGATCAGAGTTAAATAGCTCATTTTCTGTAACTATCTGAAGTTCATCTCAATGACTTCAGCAGCTTGCACTCCTAGATACTTTTGGATTGAGTAACTGTTCAATTGAAGGGTCTTGTTGGGAATGTTCCCTGTCATTTGAAAGCTTCCACTGTTGAGATTTTTTTTTTAACGATGAGAATCTCTGTGGAGTTGGAGAAATCTGCTTGAAGTTGCTGGTTACAGAATTGTCAGACCACCATGGTTTGTTTGTTTGTTTGTGATGAGCTGTTTGGAGATTTTATTTTTGAGAAGGGTGCTTTGAGTTGGATTGGAGTAAGAATTGCCTTTGTGTTTCTCCATGGGTAACAAGAAGGTATGCTTTTGAAAACCAATTACCTCCTTATGCTGGAGCAGTGCACTTTGCCAACTTTAGAAATTAAAATGTGTCGCCTGAACTACAAATCTGAAGCTGATTTTTCTTTTTTTCCCTTGAGAATTTTTGAGTTGATGCTGTGATCCATTCCTGTATTAATGGATTAATAATAGTCATACAGCATGGAAACAGACCCGTCGGTCCAACCAGTCCATTATCCCAAATTAAACTAGTCTCGATTTGAACTGGGGTGGACAAAGTTAAGAGTCTCAACACCAAGTTATAGTCTAACAGGTTTATTTGGAAGCACGAGCTTTCAAAGTGCTGCTCCCTCATCAGGTGGTTGTGGAGCAGAATCATAAGACACAGAATTTATACTGGTCTCACCTGCCCGTGCTTGGCCAATATCCCTCCAAACACTCTTTTTATTGATGAATGTATCTAGATGTCTTTTTAACTGTAATTATACCCCCATCCACCATTTCCTCTGGAAGTTCATTCCACACACAAACCACCTTTTTTAAAAAAAAAATTGCTCATGTCTCTTTTTTTTTTTAAATCTCTCTACCTTAAAATATGCCCCCTAGTCTTGAAATCCCTCACACTAGGGAAAAGACAACTATCATTCACCTTTTTTTAATATAAATCGTGAGGAATACAAATCTGAGGACACCCCCTAAACCTACGTTGAAGTGAAAAGGTCCAAGCTCCAAACCCTCCATTCCTGGCAACATCCTGATAATTCTCATCTAAATCCTTCCAGCTTTAATATCTTTCCTACAACAGGATGACCGGAACTGGATGCAGTATTCCAGAAGAGGCCTCACCAAAGTCCTGTGCAACCTCAGTGTAACATCCCAACTCCTCTACTCCGACCTGAGCAATGAAGGCAAGTGTGCTAAACACCTTAACCATCCGATCTATATGTGATACAAACTTTTAAAGAATTAATAATTGAACCCCTAGGTCTGTTTTACGACACTATCAAAGGCTTTACTTTTAATTGTACAAGTCTTGCCCTTGTTTATTTTAACAATGTAATACCTTGTGTTTAGCCAAATTAAACTCCATCTGCCACTTCTCAGCCCATTGACCCAATTGATCGGGTCTTTTTAATCTTGAATAACCTTCACTGTCTACTATACCACCAAGCTTGGTGTCATCCGCAAACTTACTAACGATGTTTTCTATCTTCTCTCAATCATTTATGTACATGACAAACGGGGACCCAGCACTGATCCCTGCAGAATGCTGTTGGTCGCTGGTCTCCAGTCTGAAAAACAACCCTCTACTATCGCTGTCTCGTTTTTAAGCCAATTTTGTATCCAATTGTTTGGCTCATCCTGAAACCCATGTGATCTAACTTTACTAATTAAGCTACCGTGTGGAACCTTGTCAAAAGCTTTAGTCAAGTCCAAATAAACTGCTGACCACTCTGCCCTCATCAATCATTTTGCTTGCTTCCTGAAAATATAACTCCAATTTGAGACACTGTTTCCCTTGCACAAAATCCTGCTGACTCTCTAATTATCCCTTTCCTCACAGCACCAGGAACCCAGGTTCAATTCCAGCCTCTGGCAACTGCAAACTCCACCACAGACATTCTCCCTGTGTCTGCGTGGGTTTCTTCCGGATGCTCTGGTTTCCTCCCACAGTCCAGAAATGTGCAGGTTAGGTGAATTGGCCATGCTAAGTTGCCCATAGTGTTCAGGGATGTGTAGGCTAGGCGCATTAATCAGGGGAAATGTAGGGTAATAATGGATGGGAATGGGTCCGGGTGGTGTGGTGTTCTGAGGGTCAGTGTGGGCCTTGTGGGCCAAATGGCCTGTTTCCCCACGGAATCTGAAAGGCATACAAATCCATCTTTCAGAATCACTTCCAACAACTTTTCACCTTGAAGTCAGATTCTCAGTTAGTAAATAACTACAATATACTTTCATTTAACTGCCCTATGCTTGATGGTCTGGAATAAATCTTGTGTGGCTCAAGGCACAGTTTGGCTTGAAGCACTATAGAAATGATCCAGACGGTGTCTTTTTAGCTGAGGACCTACTTGGCTGGGAGTGTGGTTGGATAAACACCTGGTGAATTCTGGAGCTGATGTTTGCAGATACAATTCCCTAATTTGTTTAGACACATGAACGACCTCCAGGGTTAAAGTGACTCTTGAACTATTAAATTTTGTTAGGCTCTTAATATACGTGAAACCAAATATTGCACTACCTGCCAAATTTCCAGAGATGGCAGAAGCTCATGAAATGAAATCTGTTAAAGATTTACCTACACCAGCAGAAGGAATGGCCTGATCCAAAATCCTGCTGGATTAAAGTGCACACCTCAAATTCAAATAGAATATTTTGTGTAAGTGTCTTGCTAGAGTAAAATTTGTAAAGCGCTCTAACTCCTCCTCACGCTGACATCGCTGAAAATGAATTTGTGGTATCCTTTTTCTTCAGACCTTTGTCTAAAAATAATCTCAAATCTTGACCCTTTCCAGAGACCCAAGTCCTTTCAAGGTGATCCCTAAGCTTTTTAAAAAAGTAAGGTGTACTTCTGTAAGACTCCAAAACAAATTTGAAACCAGTTGTCATGGTAATTAAAAGCAGCAGACCAAAGGATAGTGTTTCAAGGCTTCAGGCAATAATGACAGCAGTTTTTTGATCTGGTTTTTTGATCTCTTCATTAAGAGACTGTGAAAGCTGATAAACTAATGCTTTTGGAGGTTTCACTGCGATTGGCAAAAGTAGTGAGGAAAGAGATCAATCTGAGACTGGTACAGTTGAGAACAGAAAGGAGTCAAACAGGCAGGGACAAGGTAAGACGAAAAACTAAACTGCATTTATTTCAATGCAAGGGGCCTAACAGGGAAGGCAGATGAATTCAGGGTATGGTTAGGAACATGGGACTGGGATATCATAGCAATTACGGAAACATGGCTCAGGGATGGGCAGGACTGGCAGCTTAATGTTCCAGGATACAAATCCTACAGGAAGGATAGAAAGGGAGGCAAGAGAGGAGAAGGAGTGGCCTTTTTGATAAGGGATAGCATTACAGCTGTGCTGAGGGAGGATATTCCAGGAAATACATCCAGGGAAGTTATTTGGGTGGAACTGAGAAATAAGAAAGAGATGATCACCTTATTGGGATTGTATTATAGACCCCCTAATAGTCAGAGGGAAATTGAGAAACTTGTAAGGAGATCTCAGCTATCTGTAAGAATAATAGAGTAGTTATGGTAGGGGATTTTTAACTTTCCAAACATCGACTGGGACTGCCATAGAGTTAAAGGTTTTAAATGGAGAGGAATTTAAGTGCTACAAGACAATTTTCTGATTCAGTATGTGGATGTACCTACTAGAGAAATGCAAAACATGACCTCTTGGGAAATAAGGCAGGGCAGGTGACTGAGGTGTCAGTGGGGGAGCACTTTGGGGCCAGCGACCATAATTCTATTCGTTTTAAATTAGTGACGGAAAAGGATAGACCACATCTATAAGTTGAAGTTCTAAATTGAAGAAAGGCCAATTTTGACAGTGTTAGGCAAGAACTTTTGAAAGCTGATTGGGGACAGATGTTCTCAGGTAAAGGGACGGCTGGAAAATGGGAAGCCTTCAGAAATGAGAACGAGAATCCAGAAAAAGTATATTCCTGTCAGGGTGAAAGGGAAGGCTGGTAGGTATAGGGAATGCTGGATGACGAAAGAAATTGAGGGTTTGGTTAAGAAAAAGAAGGAAGCATATGTCCGGTATAGACAGGATAGATCGAGTGAATCCTTAGAAGAGTATAAAGAAAGTAGGAGTATACTTGAGGGCAAAAAGGGACATAAAATAGCTTTGGCAAATAGAATTAAGGAGAATCCAAAGGGTTTTTACAAATATATTAAGGACAAAAGGGTAACTAGGGAGACAATAGGGCCCCTCAAAGATCAGCAAGGCGGCCTTTGTGTGGAGCTGCAGAAAATGGGGGAGATACTAAATGAATATTTTGCATCAGTATTTACTGTGGAAAAGGATATGGAAGATATAGACTGTAGGGAAATAGATGGTGACATCTTGCAAAATGTCCAGATTACAGAGGAGAAAGTGCTGGATGTCTTGAAAC